>NW_027486911.1:12500-15000 GCF_050908995.1 Andrena cerasifolii | reverse complement strand
GTCAGTCGGTCAGTCAGTCCGTCGGTCGGTCGGTCGGTCGGTCGGTCGGTTGGTCGGTCAGTTAGTCCGTCGATCGGTCGGTCGGTCGGTCGGTCGGTCGGTCAGTCGGTCAGTCGGTCAGTCAGTCCGTCGGTCGGTCGGTCGGTCGGTCGGTCGGTCGGTCGGTCAGTCGGTCAGTCAGTCCGTCGGTCGGTCAGTCGGTCAGTCAGTCCGTCGGTCGGTCGGTCGGTCGGTCGGTCGGTCGGTCGGTCAGTCAGTCCGTCGGTCGGTCAGTCGGTCAGTTAGTCCGTCGGTCGGTCGGTCGGTCGGTCGGTCGGTCAGTCAGTCGGTCTGTCAGTCGGTCAGTCGGTCAGTCGGTCAGTCGGTCGGTCGGTCGGTCGGTCGGTCGGTCGGTCAGTCGGTCGGTCAGTCGTTCAGTCGGTCAGTCGGTCAGTTGGTCGGTCGGTCGGTCGTTCGGTCGGTCGGTCGGTCGGTCGGTCGGTCAGTCGGTCAGTCGGTCAGTCGGTCGGTCCGTCGGTCAGTCGGTCCGTCGGTCAGTCGGTCAGTCGGTCAGTTGGTCGGTCTTTCGGTCAGTCGGTCAGTCAGTCCGTCCGCCGTTCGGTCGGTCGGTCGGTCGGTCGGTCGGTCGGTCGGTCAGTCGGTCGGTCAGTCGGTCGGTCGGTCGGTCGGTCGGTCGGTCGGTCTGTCAGTCGGTCAGTCGGTCAGTCGGTCAGTCGGTCGGTCGTTCGGTCAGTCGGTCAGTCGGTCGGTCGGTCGGTCGGTCGGTCGGTCGGTGGGTCGGTCGGTCGGTCGGTCAGTCGGTCAGTCAGTCCGTCGGTCGGTCAGTCGGTCAGTCAGTCCGTCGGTCGGTCGGTCGGTCGGTCGGTCGGTCGGTCAGTCAGTCCGTCGGTCGGTCGGTCGGTCGGTCAGTCAGTCCGTCGGTCGGTCAGTCGGTCAGTCAGTCCGTCGGTCGGTCGGTCGGTCGGTCGGTCGGTCAGTCGGTCGGTCTGTCAGTCGGTCAGTCGGTCAGTCGGTCAGTCGGTCGGTCGGTCGGTCGGTCGGTCGGTCGGTCAGTCGGTCGGTCAGTCGTTCAGTCGGTCAGTCGGTCAGTTGGTCGGTCGGTCGGTCGTTCGGTCGGTCGGTCGGTCGGTCGGTCGGTCAGTCGGTCAGTCGGTCAGTCGGTCGGTCCGTCGGTCAGTCGGTCCGTCGGTCAGTCGGTCAGTCGGTCAGTTGGTCGGTCTTTCGGTCAGTCGGTCAGTCAGTCCGTCCGCCGTTCGGTCGGTCGGTCGGTCGGTCGGTCGGTCGGTCGGTCAGTCGGTCGGTCAGTCGGTCGGTCGGTCGGTCGGTCGGTCGGTCGGTCTGTCAGTCGGTCAGTCGGTCAGTCGGTCGGTCGTTCGGTCAGTCGGTCAGTCGGTCGGTCGGTCGGTCGGTCGGTCAGTCGGTCGGTCTTTCGGTCAGTCGGTCAGTCAGTCCGTCCGTCGGTCGGTCGGTCGGTCGGTCGGTCAGTCGGTCGGTCGGTCGGTCGGTCGGTCGGTCGGTCTGTCAGTCGGTCAGTCGGTCAGTCGGTCGGTCGGTCGGTCGGTCGGTCGGTCAGTCGGTCGGTCGGTCGGTCGGTCGGTCGGTCGGTCGGTCTGTCAGTCGGTCAGTCGGTCAGTCGGTCAGTCGGTCAGTCGGTCGGTCGGTCAGTCGGTCAGTCAGTCCGTCGGTCGGTCAGTCGGTCAGTCAGTCCGTCGGTCGGTCGGTCGGTCGGTCGGTCGGTCGGTCGGTCAGTCAGTCCGTCGTCGGTCGGTCGGTCGGTCGGTCGGTCGGTCGGTCGGTCGGTCGGTCAGTCGGTCGGTCTGTCAGTCGGTCAGTCGGTCAGTCGGTCGGTCGGTCGGTCGGTCGGTCGGTTGGTCGGTCAGTTAGTCCGTCGGTCGGTCGGTCGGTCGGTCAGTCGGTCAGTCGGTCAGTCGGTCAGTCGGTCAGTCGGTCGGTCAGTCGGACAATCGGTCGGTCGGTCAGTCGGTCAGTCGGTCAGTCAGTCCGTCGGTCGGTCGGTCGGTCGGTCGGTCAGTCGGTCGTTCGGTCGGTCGGTCGGTCGGTCTGTCAGTCGGTCAGTCGGTCAGTCGGTCAGTCAGTCAGTCGGTCAGTCGGTCGGTCAGTCGGACAATCGGTCGGTCGGTCAGTCGGTCAGTCGGTCAGTCAGTCCGTCGGTCGGTCGGTCGGTCGGTCGGTCGGTCGGTCGGTCGGTCGGTCGGTCGGTCGGTTGGTCGGTCAGTCGGTCGGTCAGTCGGTCAGTCGGTCAGTCGGTCAGTCCGTCGGTCAGTCGGTCCGTCGGTCAGTCCGTCAGTCGGCCAGTTGGTCGGTCGGTCGGTCGGTCGGTCGGTCGGTCGGTCGGTCGGTCGGTCGGTCGGTCGGTCGGTCGGTCGGTCTGTCAGTCGGTCAGTCGGTCAGTCGGTCAGTCGGTCAGTCGGTCGGTCAGTCGGACAATCGGTCGGTCGGTCAGTCGGTCAGTCAGTCCGTCGGTCGGTCAGTCGGTCAG
>NW_027486911.1:2500-10000 GCF_050908995.1 Andrena cerasifolii | reverse complement strand
TCAGTCGGTCAGTCAGTCCGTCGGTCGGTCGGTCGGTCGGTCGGTCGGTCGGTCGGTCGGTCGGTCGGTCGGTCAGTCGGTCAGTCAGTCCGTCGGTCGGTCGGTCGGTCGGTCGGTCGGTTGGTCGGTCAGTTAGTCCGTCGATCGGTCGGTCGGTCGGTCGGTCGGTCGGTCAGTCGGTCAGTCGGTCAGTCAGTCCGTCGGTCGGTCGGTCGGTCGGTCGGTCGGTCGGTCGGTCGGTCGGTCGGTCAGTCGGTCAGTCAGTCCGTCGGTCGGTCGGTCGGTCAGTCAGTCCGTCGGTCGGTCAGTCGGTCAGTCAGTCCGTCGGTCGGTCGGTCGGTCGGTCGGTCGGTCAGTCGGTCGGTCTGTCAGTCGGTCAGTCGGTCAGTCGGTCAGTCGGTCGGTCGGTCGGTCGGTCGGTCGGTCGGTCAGTCGGTCGGTCAGTCGTTCAGTCGGTCAGTCGGTCAGTTGGTCGGTCGGTCGGTCGTTCGGTCGGTCGGTCGGTCGGTCGGTCGGTCAGTCGGTCAGTCGGTCAGTCGGTCGGTCCGTCGGTCAGTCGGTCCGTCGGTCAGTCGGTCAGTCGGTCAGTTGGTCGGTCTTTCGGTCAGTCGGTCAGTCAGTCCGTCCGCCGTTCGGTCGGTCGGTCGGTCGGTCGGTCGGTCGGTCGGTCGGTCGGTCGGTCAGTCGGTCAGTCAGTCCGTCGGTCGGTCGGTCGGTCGGTCGGTCGGTTGGTCGGTCAGTTAGTCCGTCGATCGGTCGGTCGGTCGGTCGGTCGGTCGGTCAGTCGGTCAGTCGGTCAGTCAGTCCGTCGGTCGGTCGGTCGGTCGGTCGGTCGGTCGGTCGGTCAGTCGGTCAGTCAGTCCGTCGGTCGGTCAGTCGGTCAGTCAGTCCGTCGGTCGGTCGGTCGGTCGGTCGGTCGGTCGGTCAGTCAGTCCGTCGGTCGGTCAGTCGGTCAGTCAGTCCGTCGGTCGGTCGGTCGGTCGGTCGGTCGGTCAGTCAGTCGGTCTGTCAGTCGGTCAGTCGGTCAGTCGGTCAGTCGGTCGGTCGGTCGGTCGGTCGGTCGGTCGGTCAGTCGGTCGGTCAGTCGTTCAGTCGGTCAGTCGGTCAGTTGGTCGGTGGTCTCGTTCGGTCGGTCGGTCGGTCGGTCGGTCGGTCGGTCAGTCGGTCAGTCGGTCAGTCGGTCGGTCCGTCGGTCAGTCGGTCCGTCGGTCAGTCGGTCAGTCGGTCAGTTGGTCGGTCTTTCGGTCAGTCGGTCAGTCAGTCCGTCCGCCGTTCGGTCGGTCGGTCGGTCGGTCGGTCGGTCGGTCGGTCAGTCGGTCGGTCAGTCGGTCGGTCGGTCGGTCGGTCGGTCGGTCGGTCTGTCAGTCGGTCAGTCGGTCAGTCGGTCAGTCGGTCGGTCGTTCGGTCAGTCGGTCAGTCGGTCGGTCGGTCGGTCGGTCGGTCGGTCGGTGGGTCGTTCGGTCGGTCGGTCAGTCGGTCAGTCAGGCCGTCGGTCGGTCAGTCGGTCAGTCAGTCCGTCGGTCGGTCGGTCGGTCGGTCGGTCGGTCGGTCAGTCAGTCCGTCGGTCGGTCGGTCGGTCGGTCAGTCAGTCCGTCGGTCGGTCAGTCGGTCAGTCAGTCCGTCGGTCGGTCGGTCGGTCGGTCGTCGGTCGGTCGGTCGGTCAGTCGGTCGGTCTGTCAGTCGGTCAGTCGGTCAGTCGGTCAGTCGGTCGGTCGGTCGGTCGGTCGGTCGGTCGGTCAGTCGGGCGGTCAGTCGTTCAGTCGGTCAGTCGGTCAGTTGGTCGGTCGGTCGGTCGTTCGGTCGGTCGGTCGGTCGGTCGGTCGGTCAGTCGGTCAGTCGGTCAGTCGGTCGGTCCGTCGGTCAGTCGGTCCGTCGGTCAGTCGGTCAGTCGGTCAGTTGGTCGGTCTTTCGGTCAGTCGGTCAGTCAGTCCGTCCGCCGTTCGGTCGGTCGGTCGGTCGGTCGGTCGGTCGGTCGGTCAGTCGGTCGGTCAGTCGGTCGGTCGGTCGGTCGGTCGGTCGGTCGGTCTGTCAGTCGGTCAGTCGGTCAGTCGGTCGGTCGTTCGGTCAGTCGGTCAGTCGGTCGGTCGGTCGGTCGGTCGGTTAGTCGGTCGGTCTTTCGGTCAGTCGGTCAGTCAGGTCAGTCCGTCCGTCGGTCGGTCGGTCGGTCGGTCGGTCAGTCGGTCGGTCGGTCGGTCGGTCGGTCGGTCGGTCTGTCAGTCGGTCAGTCGGTCAGTCGGTCGGTCGGTCGGTCGGTCGGTCGGTCAGTCGGTCGGTCGGTCGGTCGGTCGGTCGGTCGGTCGGTCTGTCAGTCGGTCAGTCGGTCAGTCGGTCAGTCGGTCAGTCGGTCGGTCGGTCAGTCGGTCAGTCAGTCCGTCGGTCGGTCAGTCGGTCAGTCAGTCCGTCGGTCGGTCGGTCGGTCGGTCGGTCGGTCGGTCGGTCAGTCAGTCCGTCGGTCGGTCGGTCGGTCGGTCGGTCGGTCGGTCGGTCGGTCGGTCGGTCAGTCAGTCCGTCGGTCGGTCGGTCGGTCGGTCAGTCAGTCCGTCGGTCGGTCAGTCGGTCAGTCAGTCCGTCGGTCGGTCGGTCGGTCGGTCGGTCGGTCAGTCGGTCGGTCTGTCAGTCGGTCAGTCGGTCAGTCGGTCAGTCGGTCGGTCGGTCGGTCGGTCGGTCGGTCGGTCGGTCAGTCGGTCGGTCAGTCGTTCAGTCGGTCAGTCGGTCAGTTGGTCGGTCGGTCGGTCGTTCGGTCGGTCGGTCGGTCGGTCGGTCGGTCAGTCGGTCAGTCGGTCAGTCGGTCGGTCCGTCGGTCAGTCGGTCCGTCGGTCAGTCGGTCAGTCGGTCAGTTGGTCGGTCTTTCGGTCAGTCGGTCAGTCAGTCCGTCCGCCGTTCGGTCGGTCTGTCAGTCGGTCAGTCGGTCAGTCGGTCGGTCGTTCGGTCAGTCGGTCAGTCCGTCGGTCGGTCGGTCGGTCGGTCGGTCGGTCGGTCGGTCGGTCGGTCAGTCAGTCCGTCGGTCGGTCGGTCGGTCGGTCAGTCAGTCCGTCGGTCGGTCAGTCGGTCAGTCAGTCCGTCGGTCGGTCGGTCGGTCGGTCGGTCGGTCAGTCGGTCGGTCTGTCAGTCGGTCAGTCGGTCAGTCGGTCAGTCGGTCAGTCGGTCAGTCAGTCCGTCGGTCGGTCGGTCAGTCGGTCGTTCGGTCGGTCGGTCGGTCGGTCTGTCAGTCGGTCAGTCGGTCAGTCGGTCGGTCGGTCTGTCAGTCGGTCAGTCGGTCAGTCGGTCAGTCGGTCAGTCGGTCGGTCGGTCGGTCAGTCGGTCGGTCGGTTGGTCGGTCAGTTAGTCCGTCGATCGGTCGGTCGGTCGGTCGGTCGGTCGGTCAGTCGGTCAGTCGGTCAGTCAGTCCGTCGGTCGGTCGGTCGGTCGGTCGGTCGGTCGGTCGGTCGGTCGGTCGGTCGGTCAGTCGGTCAGTCAGTCCGTCGGTCGGTCGGTCGGTCGGTCGGTCGGTTGGTCGGTCAGTTAGTCCGTCGATCGGTCGGTCGGTCGGTCGGTCGGTCGGTCAGTCGGTCAGTCGGTCAGTCAGTCCGTCGGTCGGTCGGTCGGTCGGTCGGTCGGTCGGTCGGTCGTTCGGTCGGTCAGTCGGTCAGTCAGTCCGTCGGTCGGTCAGTCGGTCAGTCAGTCCGTCGGTCGGTCGGTCGGTCGGTCGGTCGGTCGGTCGGTCGGTCAGTCAGTCCGTCGGTCGGTCAGTCGGTCAGTCAGTCCGTCGGTCGGTCGGTCGGTCGGTCGGTCGGTCAGTCGGTCGGTCTGTCAGTCGGTCAGTCGGTCAGTCGGTCAGTCGGTCGGTCGGTCGGTCGGTCGGTCGGTCGGTCAGTCGGTCGGTCAGTCGTTCAGTCGGTCAGTCGGTCAGTTGGTCGGTCGGTCGGTCGGTCGGTCGTTCGGTCGGTCGGTCGGTCGGTCGGTCGGTCAGTCGGTCAGTCGGTCAGTCGGTCGGTCCGTCGGTCAGTCGGTCCGTCGGTCAGTCGGTCAGTCGGTCAGTTGGTCGGTCTTTCGGTCAGTCGGTCAGTCGGTCAGTCGGTCAGTCGGTCAGTCGGTCGGTCAGTCGGACAATCGGTCGGTCGGTCAGTCGGTCAGTCAGTCCGTCGGTCGGTCAGTCGGTCAGTCAGTCCGTCGGTCGGTCGGTCGGTCGGTCGGTCGGTTGGTCGGTCAGTTAGTCCGTCGGTCGGTCAGTCGGTCAGTCAGTCCGTCGGTCGGTCGGTCGGTCGGTCGGTCGGTCGGTCGGTCGGTCGGTCGGTCGGTCAGTCGGTCAGTCAGTCCGTCGGTCGGTCGGTCGGTCGGTCGGTCGGTTGGTCGGTCAGTTAGTCCGTCGATCGGTCGGTCGGTCGGTCGGTCGGTCGGTCAGTCGGTCAGTCGGTCAGTCAGTCCGTCGGTCGGTCGGTCGGTCGGTCGGTCGGTCGGTCGGTCGGTCGGTCGGTCAGTCGGTCAGTCAGTCCGTCGGTCGGTCAGTCGGTCAGTCAGTCCGTCGGTCGGTCGGTCGGTCGGTCGGTCGGTCGGTCGGTCAGTCAGTCCGTCGGTCGGTCAGTCGGTCAGTCAGTCCGTCGGTCGGTCGGTCGGTCGGTCGGTCGGTCAGTCGGTCGGTCTGTCAGTCGGTCAGTCGGTCAGTCGGTCAGTCGGTCGGTCGGTCGGTCGGTCGGTCGGTCGGTCAGTCGGTCGGTCAGTCGTTCAGTCGGTCAGTCGGTCAGTTGGTCGGTCGGTCGGTCGTTCGGTCGGTCGGTCGGTCGGTCGGTCGGTCAGTCGGTCAGTCGGTCAGTCGGTCGGTCCGTCGGTCAGTCGGTCCGTCGGTCAGTCGGTCAGTCGGTCAGTTGGTCGGTCTTTCGGTCAGTCGGTCAGTCAGTCCGTCCGCCGTTCGGTCGGTCGGTCGGTCGGTCGGTCGGTCGGTCGGTCGGTCTGTCAGTCGGTCAGTCGGTCAGTCGGTCGGTCGGTCGGTCGGTCGGTCGGTCAGTCGGTCGGTCGGTCGGTCGGTCGGTCGGTCGCTCGGTCTGTCAGTCGGTCAGTCGGTCAGTCGGTCAGTCGGTCAGTCGGTCGGTCAGTCGGACAATCGGTCGGTCGGTCAGTCGGTCAGTCGGTCAGTCAGTCCGTCGGTCGGTCGGTCGGTCGGTCGGTCGGTCGGTCGGTCGGTCGGTCGGTCGGTCGGTTGGTCGGTCAGTCGGTCGGTCAGTCGTTCAGTCGGTCAGTCGGTCAGTTGGTCGGTTGGTCGGTCGTTCGGTCGGTCGGTCGGTCGGTCGGTCAGTCGGTCAGTCGGTCAGTCGGTCGGTCCGTCGGTCAGTCGGTCCGTCGGTCAGTCCGTCAGTCGGTCAGTTGGTCGGTCGGTCGGTCGGTCGGTCGGTCGGTCGGTCGGTCGGTCGGTCGGTCGGTCGGTCGGTCGGTCTGTCAGTCGGTCAGTCGGTCAGTCGGTCAGTCGGTCAGTCGGTCGGTCAGTCGGACAATCGGTCGGTCGGTCAGTCGGTCAGTCAGTCCGTCGGTCGGTCGGTCGGTCGATTGGTCGGTCGGTCGGTCGGTCTGTCAGTCTGTCAGTCGGTCAGTCGGTCAGTCGTTCAGTCGGTCAGTCGGTCAGTCGGTCGGTCAGTCGGACAATCGGTCGGTCGGTCGGTCGGTCCGTCAGTCAGTCCGTCGGTCGGTCCGTCAGTCAGTCCGTCGGTCGGTCGGTCGGTCGGTCGGTCGGTCGGTCAGTCGGTCAGTCAGTCCGTCGGTCGGTCAGTCGGTCAGTCAGTCCGTCGGTCGGTCGGTCGGTCGGTCGGTCGGTCGGTCGGTCGGTCAGTCGGTCGGTCAGTCGGACAATCGGCCGGTCGGTCGGTCGGTCGGTCAGTCGGTCAGTCGGTCAGTCAGTCCGTCGGTCGGTCGGTCGGTCGGTCGGTCGGTCGGTCGGTCGGTCAGTCAGTCCGTCGGTCGGTCAGTCGGTCTGTCAGTCCGTCGGTCGGTCGGTCGGTCGGTCGGTCGGTCGGTTGGTCGGTCAGTTAGTCCGTCAATCGGTCGGTCGGTCGGTCTGTCAGTCGGTCAGTCGGTCAGTCGGTCAGTCGGTCAGTCGGTCGGTCAGTCGGACAATCGGTCGGTCGGTCAGTCGGTCAGTCGGTCAGTCAGTCCGTCGGTCGGTCGGTCGGTCGGTCGGTCAGTCGGTCGTTCGGTCGGTCGGTCGGTCGGTCTGTCAGTCGGTCAGTCGGTCAGTCGGTCAGTCGGTCAGTCGGTCAGTCGGTCGGTCAGTCGGACAATCGGTCGGTCGGTCAGTCGGTCAGTCGGTCAGTCAGTCCGTCGGTCGGTCGGTCGGTCGGTCGGTCGGTCGGTCGGTCGGTCGGTCGGTCGGTCGGTTGGTCGGTCAGTCGGTCGGTCAGTCGGTCAGTCGGTCAGTCGGTCAGTCCGTCGGTCAGTCGGTCCGTCGGTCAGTCCGTCAGTCGGTCAGTTGGTCGGTCGGTCGGACAATCGGTCGGTCGGTCGGTCGGTTGGTCGGTCAGTTAGTCCGTCGGTCGGTCAGTCGGTCAGTCAGTCCGTCGGTCGGTCGGTCGGTCGGTCGGTCGGTCGGTCGGTCGGTCGGTCGGTCGGTCAGTCGGTCAGTCAGTCCGTCGGTCGGTCGGTCGGTCGGTCGGTCGGTTGGTCGGTCAGTTAGTCCGTCGATCGGTCGGTCGGTCGGTCGGTCGGTCGGTCAGTCGGTCAGTCGGTCAGTCAGTCCGTCGGTCGGTCGGTCGGTCGGTCGGTCGGTCGGTCGGTCGGTCGGTCGGTCAGTCGGTCAGTCAGTCCGTCGGTCGGTCAGTCGGTCAGTCAGTCCGTCGGTCGGTCGGTCGGTCGGTCGGTCGGTCGGTCGGTCAGTCAGTCCGTCGGTCGGTCAGTCGGTCAGTCAGTCCGTCGGTCGGTCGGTCGGTCGGTCGGTCGGTCAGTCGGTCGGTCTGTCAGTCGGTCAGTCGGTCAGTCGGTCAGTCGGTCGGTCGGTCGGTCGGTCGGTCGGTCGGTCAGTCGGTCGGTCAGTCGTTCAGTCGGTCAGTCGGTCAGTTGGTCGGTCGGTCGGTCGTTCGGTCGGTCGGTCGGTCGGTCGGTCGGTCAGTCGGTCAGTCGGTCAGTCGGTCGGTCCGTCGGTCAGTCGGTCCGTCGGTCAGTCGGTCAGTCGGTCAGTTGGTCGGTCTTTCGGTCAGTCGGTCAGTCAGTCCGTCCGCCGTTCGGTCGGTCGGTCGGTCGGTCGGTCGGTCGGTCGGTCGGTCGGTCGGTCTGTCAGTCGGTCAGTCGGTCAGTCGGTCGGTCGGTCGGTCGGTCGGTCGGTCAGTCGGTCGGTCGGTCGGTCGGTCGGTCGGTCGGTCGGTCTGTCAGTCGGTCAGTCGGTCAGTCGGTCAGTCGGTCAGTCGGTCGGTCAGTCGGACAATCGGTCGGTCGGTCAGTCGGTCAGTCGGTCAGTCAGTCCGTCGGTCGGTCGGTCGGTCGGTCGGTCGGTCGGTCGGTCGGTCGGTCGGTCGGTTGGTCGGTCAGTCGGTCGGTCAGTCG
>NW_027486910.1:0-19118 GCF_050908995.1 Andrena cerasifolii | reverse complement strand
CTCGTTTTACTCGTTTTACTCGTTTTACTCGTTTTACTAGTTTTATTCGTTTTACTCGTTTTACTCGTTTTACTCGTTTTACTCGTTTTACTCGCTTTACTCGTTTTACTCGTTTTACTCGTTTTACTCGTTTACTCGTTTTACTCGTTTTACTCGTTTTACTCGTTTTACTCGTTTTACTCGTTTTACTCGTTTTACTCGTTTTACTCGTTTTACTCGTTTTACTCGTTTTACTCGTTTTACTCGTTTTACTCGTTTTACTCGTTTTACTCGTTTTACTCGTTTTACTCGTTTTACTCGTTTTACTCGTTTTACTCGTTTTACTCGTTTTACTCGTTTTACTCGTTTTACTCGTTTTACTCGTTTTACCTGATTTACTAGTTTTACTCGATTTACTAGTTTTACTAGTTTTACTCGTTTTACTCGTTTTACTCGTTTTACTCGTTTTACTAGTTTTACTCGATTTACTAGTTTTACTAGTTTTACTCGTTTTACTCGTTTTACTCGTTTTACTCGTTTTACTCGTTTTACTCGTTTTACTCGTTTTACTCGTTTTACTCGTTTTACTCGTTTTACTCGTTTTACTCGTTTTACTCGTTTTACTCGTTTTACTCGTTTTACTCGTTTTACTCGTTTTACTCGTTTTACTCGTTTTACTCGTTTTACTCGTTTTACTCGTTTTACTCGATTTACTAGTTTTACTCGATTTACTAGTTTTACTCGATTTACTAGTTTTACTAGTTTTACTCGTTTTACTCGCTTTACTCGTTTTACTCGTTTTACTAGTTTTACTCGATTTACTAGTTTTACTAGTTTTACTCGTTTTACTCGTTTTACTCGTTTTACTCGTTTTACTCGTTTTACTCGTTTTACTCGTTTTACTCGTTTTACTCGTTTTACTCGTTTTACTCGTTTTACTCGTTTTACTCGTTTTACTCGTTTTACTCGTTTTACTCGTTTTACTCGTTTTACTCGTTTTACTCGTTTTACTCGTTTTACTCGTTTTACTCGTTTTACTCGTTTTACTCGTTTTACTCGTTTTACTCGTTTTACTCGTTTTACCTGATTTACTAGTTTTACTCGATTTACTCGATTCACTCGTTTTACTCGCTTTACTCGTTTTACTCGTTTTACTAGTTTTACTCGATTTACTCGTTTTACTCGTTTTACTCGTTTTACTCGTTTTACTCGTTTTACTCGTTTTACTCGTTTTACTCGTTTTACTCGTTTTACTCGTTTTACTCGTTTTACTCGTTTTACTCGTTTTACTCGTTTTACTCGTTTTACTCGTTTTACTCGTTTTACTCGTTTTACTCGTTTTACTCGTTTTACTCGTTTTACTAGTTTTACTCGTTTTACTAGTTTTACTCGTTTTACTCGTTTTACTCGTTTTACTAGTTTTACTCGATTTACTAGTTTTACTAGTTTTACTCGTTTTACTCGTTTTACTCGTTTTACTCGTTTTACTCGTTTTACTCGTTTTACTCGTTTTACTCGTTTTACTCGTTTTACTCGTTTTACTCGATTTACTCGTTTTACTCGTTTTACTCGTTTTACTCGTTTTACTCGTTTTACTCGTTTTACTCGTTTTACTCGTTTTACTCGTTTTACTCGTTTTACTCGTTTTACTCGTTTTACTCGTTTTACTCGTTTTACTCGATTTACTCGTTTTACTCGTTTTACTCGTTTTACTCGTTTTACTCGTTTTACTCGTTTTACTCGTTTTGCTCGTTTTACTCGTTTTACTCGTTTTACTCGTTTTACTCGTTTTACTCGTTTTACTCGTTTTACTCGTTTTACTCGTTTTACTCGTTTTACTCGTTTTACTCGATTTACTCGTTTTACTCGATTTACTCGTTTTACTCGTTTTACTCGTTTTACTCGTTTTACTCGTTTTACTCGTTTTACTCGTTTTACTCGTTTTACTCGTTTTGCTCGTTTTGCTCGTTTTACTCGTTTTACTCGTTTTACTAGTTTTACTCGTTTTACTCGTTTTACTCGTTTTACTAGTTTTACTCGTTTTACTCGTTTTACTCGTTTTACTCGTTTTACTCGTTTTACTCGTTTTACTCGTTTTACTTGTTTTACTCGTTTTACTAGTTTTACTCGATTTACTAGTTTTACTAGTTTTACTCGCTTTACTCGTTTTACTAGTTTTACTCGATTTACTAGTTTTACTAGATTTACTAGATTTACTCGTTTTACTCGTTGTACTCGTTTTACTCGTTTTACTCGTTTTACTCGTTTTACTCGTTTTACTCGTTTTACTCGTTTTACTCGATTTACTCGTTTTACTCGTTTTACTCGTTTTACTCGTTTTACTCGTTTTACTCGTTTTACTCGTTTTACTCGTTTTACTCGTTTTACTCATTTTACTAGTTTTATTCGTTTTACTCGTTTTACTCGTTTTACTCGTTTTACTCGTTTTACTCGTTTTACTCGTTTTACTCGCTTTACTCGTTTTACTCGTTTTACTCGTTTTACTCGTTTTACTCGTTTTACTCGTTTTACTCGTTTTACTCGATTTACTAGTTTTACTCGATTTACTAGTTTACTCGATTTACTAGTTTTACTAGTTTTACTCGTTTTACTCGCTTTACTCGTTTTACTCGTTTTACTCGTTTTACTAGTTTTACTCGATTTACTAGTTTTACTAGTTTTACTCGTTTTACTCGTTTTACTCGTTTTACTCGTTTTACTCGTTTTACTCGTTTTACTCGTTTTACTCGATTTACTAGTTTTACTCGATTTACTCGTTTTACTCGCTTTACTCGTTTTACTCGTTTTACTAGTTTTACTCGATTTACTAGTTTTACTCGTTTTACTCGTTTTACTCGTTTTACTCGTTTTACTCGTTTTACTCGTTTTACTCGTTTTACTCGTTTTACTCGTTTTACTCGTTTTACTCGTTTTACTCGTTTTACTCGTTTTACTCGTTTTACTCGTTTTACTCGTTTTACTCGTTTTACTCGTTTTACTAGTTTTACTCGCTTTACTCGTTTTACTAGTTTTACTCGATTTACTAGTTTTACTAGATTTACTAGATTTACTCGTTTTACTCGTTGTACTCGTTTTACTCGTTTTACTCGTTTTACTCGTTTTACTCGTTTTACTCGTTTTACTCGATTTACTCGTTTCACTCGTTTTACTCGTTTTACTCGTTTTACTCGTTTTACTCGTTTTACTCGTTTTACTCGTTTTACTCGTTTTACTCGTTTTACTAGTTTTATTCGTTTTACTCGTTTTACTCGTTTTACTCGTTTTACTCGTTTTACTCGCTTTACTCGTTTTACTCGTTTTACTCGTTTTACTCGTTTTACTCGTTTTACTCGTTTTACTCGTTTTACTCGTTTTACTCGTTTTACTCGTTTTACTCGTTTTACTCGTTTTACTCGTTTTACTCGTTTTACTCGTTTTACTCGTTTTACTCGTTTTACTCGTTTTACTCGTTTTACTCGTTTTACTCGTTTTACTCGTTTTACTCGTTTTACTCGTTTTACTCGTTTTACTCGTTTTACTCGTTTTACTCGTTTTACTCGTTTTACTCGATTTACTAGTTTTACTCGATTTACTAGTTTTACTAGTTTTACTCGTTTTACTCGTTTTACTCGCTTTACTCGTTTTACTCGTTTTACTAGTTTTACTCGATTTACTAGTTTTACTAGTTTTACTCGTTTTACTCGTTTTACTCGTTTTACTCGTTTTACTCGTTTTACTCGTTTTACTCGTTTTACTCGTTTTACACGTTTTACTCGTTTTACTCGTTTTACTCGTTTTACTCGTTTTACTCGTTTTACTCGTTTTACTCGTTTTACTCGTTTTACTCGTTTTACTCGTTTTACTCGATTTACTAGTTTTACTCGATTTACTAGTTTTACTCGATTTACTAGTTTTACTAGTTTTACTCGTTTTACTCGCTTTACTCGTTTTACTCGTTTTACTAGTTTTACTCGTTTTACTCGTTTTACTCGTTTTACTCGTTTTACTCGTTTTACTCGTTTTACTCGTTTTACTCGTTTTACTCGTTTTACTCGTTTTACTCGTTTTACTCGTTTTACTCGTTTTACTCGTTTTACTCGTTTTACTCGTTTTACTCGTTTTACTCGATTTACTAGTTTTACTAGTTTTACTCGTTTTACTCGTTTTACTCGTTTTACTCGTTTTACTAGTTTTACTCGATTTACTAGTTTTACTAGTTTTACTCGTTTTACTCGTTTTACTCGTTTTACTCGTTTTACTCGATTTAACTCGTTTTACTCGTTTTACTCGTTTTACTCGTTTTACTCGTTTTACTCGTTTTACTCGTTTTACTCGTTTTACTCGTTTTACTCGTTTTACTCGTTTTACTCGTTTTACTCGTTTTACTCGTTTTACTCGTTTTACCTGATTTACTAGTTTTACTCGATTTACTAGTTTTACTAGTTTTACTCGTTTTACTCGCTTTACTCGTTTTACTCGTTTTACTAGTTTTACTCGATTTACTAGTTTTACTAGTTTTACTCGTTTTACTCGTTTTACTCGTTTTACTCGTTTTACTCGTTTTACTCGTTTTACTCGTTTTACTCGTTTTACTCGTTTTACTCGTTTTACTCGTTTTACTCGTTTTACTCGTTTTACTCGTTTTACTCGTTTTACTCGTTTTACTCGTTTTACTCGTTTTACTCGTTTTACTCGATTTACTAGTTTTACTCGATTTACTAGTTTTACTCGATTTACTAGTTTTACTAGTTTTACTCGTTTTACTCGCTTTACTCGTTTTACTCGTTTTACTAGTTTTACTCGATTTACTAGTTTTACTAGTTTTACTCGTTTTACTCGTTTTACTCGTTTTACTCGTTTTACTCGATTTACTAGTTTTACTAGTTTTACTCGTTTTACTCGTTTTACCTCGTTTTACTCGTTTTACTCGTTTTACTCGTTTTACTCGTTTTACTCGTTTTACTCGTTTTACTCGTTTTACTCGTTTTACTCGTTTTACTCGTTTTACTCGTTTTACTCGTTTTACCTGATTTACTAGTTTTACTCGATTTACTAGTTTTACTAGTTTTACTCGTTTTACTCGCTTTACTCGTTTTACTCGTTTTACTAGTTTTACTCGATTTACTAGTTTTACTAGTTTTACTCGTTTTACTCGTTTTACTCGTTTTACTCGTTTTACTCGTTTTACTCGTTTTACTCGTTTTACTCGTTTTACTCGTTTTACTCGTTTTACTCGTTTTACTCGTTTTACTCGTTTTACTCGTTTTACTCGTTTTACTCGTTTTACTCGTTTTACTCGTTTTACTCGTTTTACTCGATTTACTAGTTTTACTCGATTTACTAGTTTTACTCGATTTACTAGTTTTACTAGTTTTACTCGTTTTACTCGCTTTACTCGTTTTACTCGTTTTACTAGTTTTACTCGATTTACTAGTTTTACTAGTTTTACTCGTTTTACTCGTTTTACTCGTTTTACTCGTTTTACTCGTTTTACTCGTTTTACTCGATTTACTAGTTTTACTCGATTTACTAGTTTTACTCGATTCACTCGTTTTACTCGCTTTACTCGTTTTACTCGTTTTACTCGTTTTACTCGTTTTACTCGTTTTACTCGTTTTACTCGTTTTACTCGTTTTACTCGTTTTACTCGTTTTACTCGTTTTACTCGTTTTACTCGTTTTACTCGTTTTACTCGTTTTACTCGTTTTACTCGTTTTACTCGTTTTACTCGTTTTACTCGTTTTACTCGTTTTACTCGTTTTACTCGTTTTACTCGTTTTACTCGTTTTACTCGTTTTACTCGTTTTACTCGATTTACTAGTTTTACTCGATTTACTAGTTTTACTAGTTTTACTCGTTTTACTCGTTTTACTCGCTTTACTCGTTTTACTCGTTTTACTAGTTTTACTCGATTTACTAGTTTTACTAGTTTTACTCGTTTTACTCGTTTTACTCGTTTTACTCGTTTTACTCGTTTTACTCGTTTTACTCGTTTTACTCGTTTTACTCGTTTTACTCGTTTTACTCGTTTTACACGTTTTACTCGTTTTACTCGTTTTACTCGTTTTACTCGTTTTACTCGTTTTACTCGTTTTACTCGTTTTACTCGTTTTACTCGTTTTACTCGTTTTACTCGTTTTACTCGATTTACTAGTTTTACTCGATTTACTAGTTTTACTCGATTTACTAGTTTTACTAGTTTTACTCGTTTTACTCGCTTTACTCGTTTTACTCGTTTTACTAGTTTTACTCGAGTTACTAGTTTTACTAGTTTTACTCGTTTTACTCGTTTTACTCGTTTTACTCGTTTTACTCGTTTTACTCGTTTTACTCGATTTACTAGTTTTACTCGATTTACTCGTTTTACTCGCTTTACTCGTTTTACTCGTTTTACTAGTTTTACTAGTTTTACTCGTTTTACTCGTTTTACTCGTTTTACTCGTTTTACTCGTTTTACTCGTTTTACTCGTTTTACTCGTTTTACTCGTTTTACTCGTTTTACTCGTTTTACTCGTTTTACTCGTATTACTCGTTTTACTCGTATTACTCGTTTTACTCGTTTTACTCGTTTTACTCGTTTTACTCGTTTTACTCGTTTTACTCGTTTTACTCGTTTTACTCGTTTTACTCGTTTTACCCGTTTTACTCGTTTTACTCGTTTTACTCGTTTTACTCGTTTTACTCGTTTTACTCGTTTTACTCGTTTTACTCGTTTTACTCGTTTTACTCGATTTACTCGTTTTACTCGTTTTACTCGTTTTACTCGTTTTACTCGTTTTACTCGTTTTACTCGTTTTACTCGTTTTACTCGTTTTACTCGTTTTGCTCGTTTTACTCGTTTTCCTCGTTTTACTCGTTTTACTCGTTTTACTCGTTTTACTCGTTTTACTCGTTTTACTCGAATTACTCGTTTTACTCGATTTACTCGTTTTACTCGTTTTACTCGTTTTACTCGTTTTACTCGTTTTACTCGTTTTACTCGTTTTACTCGTTTTACTCGTTTTGCTCGTTTTACTCGTTTTACTCGTTTTACTCGTTTTACTAGTTTTACTCGTTTTACTCGTTTTACTCGTATTACTCGTATTACTCGTTTTACTCGTTTTACTCGTTTTACTCGTTTTACTCGTTTTACTCGTTTTACTAGTTTTACTCGTTTTACTCGTTTTACTCGTTTTACTCGTTTTACTCGTTTTACTCGTTTTACTCGTTTTACTCGTTTTACTCGTTTTACTCGTTTTACTCGTTTTACTCGTTTTACTCGTTTTACTAGTTTTACTCGATTTACTAGTTTTACTAGTTTTACTCGCTTTACTCGTTTTACTAGTTTTACTCGATTTACTAGTTTTACTAGATTTACTAGATTTACTCGTTTTACTCGTTGTACTCGTTTTACTCGTTTTACTCGTTTTACTCGTTTTACTCGTTTTACTCGTTTTACTCGATTTACTCGTTTTACTCGTTTTACTCGTTTTACTCGTTTTACTCGTTTTACTCGTTTTACTCGTTTTACTCGTTTTACTCGTTTTACTCGTTTTACTAGTTTTATTCGTTTTACTCGTTTTACTCGTTTTACTCGTTTTACTCGTTTTACTCGTTTTACTCGTTTTACTCGTTTTACTCGTTTTACTCGTTTTACTCGTTTTACTCGTTTTACTCGTTTTACTCGTTTTACTCGTTTTACTCGTTTTACTCGTTTTACTCGTTTTACTCGTTTTACTCGTTTTACTCGTTTTACTCGTTTTACTCGTTTTACTCGTTTTACTCGTTTTACTCGTTTTACTCGTTTTACTCGTTTTACTCGTTTTACTCGTTTTACTCGTTTTACTCGTTTTACTCGTTTTACTCGTTTTACTCGTTTTACCTGATTTACTAGTTTTACTCGATTTACTAGTTTTACTAGTTTTACTCGTTTTACTCGTTTTACTCGTTTTACTCGTTTTACTAGTTTTACTCGATTTACTAGTTTTACTAGTTTTACTCGTTTTACTCGTTTTACTCGTTTTACTCGTTTTACTCGTTTTACTCGTTTTACTCGTTTTACTCGTTTTACTCGTTTTACTCGTTTTACTCGTTTTACTCGTTTTACTCGTTTTACTCGTTTTACTCGTTTTACTCGTTTTACTCGTTTTACTCGTTTTACTCGTTTTACTCGTTTTACTCGATTTACTAGTTTTACTCGATTTACTAGTTTTACTCGATTTACTAGTTTTACTAGTTTTACTCGTTTTACTCGCTTTACTCGTTTTACTCGTTTTACTAGTTTTACTCGATTTACTAGTTTTACTAGTTTTACTCGTTTTACTCGTTTTACTCGTTTTACTCGTTTTACTCGTTTTACTCGTTTTACTCGTTTTACTCGTTTTACTCGTTTTACTCGTTTTACTCGTTTTACTCGTTTTACTCGTTTTACTCGTTTTACTCGTTTTACTCGTTTTACTCGTTTTACTCGTTTTACTCGTTTTACTCGTTTTACTCGTTTTACTCGTTTTACTCGTTTTACTCGTTTTACTCGTTTTACTCGTTTTACTCGTTTTACTCGTTTTACTCGTTTTACTCGTTTTACCTGATTTACTAGTTTTACTCGATTTACTCGATTCACTCGTTTTACTCGCTTTACTCGTTTTACTCGTTTTACTAGTTTTACTCGATTTACTCGTTTTACTCGTTTTACTCGTTTTACTCGTTTTACTCGTTTTACTCGTTTTACTCGTTTTACTCGTTTTACTCGTTTTACTCGTTTTACTCGTTTTACTCGTTTTACTCGTTTTACTCGTTTTACTCGTTTTACTCGTTTTACTCGTTTTACTCGTTTTACTAGTTTTACTCGTTTTACTAGTTTTACTCGTTTTACTCGTTTTACTCGTTTTACTAGTTTTACTCGATTTACTAGTTTTACTAGTTTTACTCGTTTTACTCGTTTTACTCGTTTTACTCGTTTTACTCGTTTTACTCGTTTTACTCGTTTTACTCGTTTTACTCGTTTTACTCGTTTTACTCGATTTACTCGTTTTACTCGTTTTACTCGTTTTACTCGTTTTACTCGTTTTACTCGTTTTACTCGTTTTACTCGTTTTACTCGTTTTACTCGTTTTACTCGTTTTACTCGTTTTACTCGTTTTACTCGTTTTACTCGATTTACTCGTTTTACTCGTTTTACTCGTTTTACTCGTTTTACTCGTTTTACTCGTTTTACTCGTTTTGCTCGTTTTACTCGTTTTACTCGTTTTACTCGTTTTACTCGTTTTACTCGTTTTACTCGTTTTACTCGTTTTACTCGTTTTACTCGTTTTACTCGTTTTACTCGATTTACTCGTTTTACTCGATTTACTCGTTTTACTCGTTTTACTCGTTTTACTCGTTTTACTCGTTTTACTCGTTTTACTCGTTTTACTCGTTTTACTCGTTTTACTCGTTTTACTCGTTTTACTCGTTTTACTCGTTTTACTCGTTTTACTCGTTTTACTCGTTTTACTCGTTTTACTCGATTTACTCGTTTTACTCGTTTTACTAGTTTTACTCGATTTACTCGTTTTACTCGTTTTACTCGTTTTACTCGTTTTACTCGTTTTACTAGTTTTACTCGATTTACTAGTTTTACTAGTTTTACTCGCTTTACTCGTTTTACTAGTTTTACTCGATTTACTAGTTTTACTAGATTTACTAGATTTACTCGTTGTACTCGTTTTACTCGTTTTACTCGTTTTACTCGTTTTACTCGTTTTACTCGTTTTACTCGTTTTACTCGATTTACTCGTTTTACTCGTTTTACTCGTTTTACTCGTTTTACTCGTTTTACTCGTTTTACTCGTTTTACTCGTTTTACTCGTTTTACTCGTTTTACTCATTTTACTAGTTTTATTCGTTTTACTCGTTTTACTCGTTTTACTCGTTTTACTCGTTTTACTCGTTTTACTCGTTTTACTCGCTTTACTCGTTTTACTCGTTTTACTCGTTTTACTCGTTTTACTCGTTTTACTCGTTTTACTCGTTTTACTCGATTTACTAGTTTTACTCGATTTACTAGTTTTACTCGATTTACTAGTTTTACTAGTTTTACTCGTTTTACTCGCTTTACTCGTTTTACTCGTTTTACTCGTTTTACTAGTTTTACTCGATTTACTAGTTTTACTAGTTTTACTCGTTTTACTCGTTTTACTCGTTTTACTCGTTTTACTCGTTTTACTCGTTTTACTCGTTTTACTCGATTTACTAGTTTTACTCGATTTACTCGTTTTACTCGCTTTACTCGTTTTACTCGTTTTACTAGTTTTACTCGATTTACTAGTTTTACTCGTTTTACTCGTTTTACTCGTTTTACTCGTTTTACTCGTTTTACTCGTTTTACTCGTTTTACTCGTTTTACTCGTTTTACTCGTTTTACTCGTTTTACTCGTTTTACTCGTTTTACTCGTTTTACTCGTTTTACTCGTTTTACTCGTTTTACTCGTTTTACTAGTTTTACTCGCTTTACTCGTTTTACTAGTTTTACTCGATTTACTAGTTTTACTAGATTTACTAGATTTACTCGTTTTACTCGTTGTACTCGTTTTACTCGTTTTACTCGTTTTACTCGTTTTACTCGTTTTACTCGTTTTACTCGATTTACTCGTTTTACTCGTTTTACTCGTTTTACTCGTTTTACTCGTTTTACTCGTTTTACTCGTTTTACTCGTTTTACTCGTTTTACTCGTTTTACTCGTTTTACTAGTTTTATTCGTTTTACTCGTTTTACTCGTTTTACTCGTTTTACTCGTTTTACTCGCTTTACTCGTTTTACTCGTTTTACTCGTTTTACTCGTTTTACTCGTTTTACTCGTTTTACTCGTTTTACTCGTTTTACTCGTTTTACTCGTTTTACTCGTTTTACTCGTTTTACTCGTTTTACTCGTTTTACTCGTTTTACTCGTTTTACTCGTTTTACTCGTTTTACTCGTTTTACTCGTTTTACTCGTTTTACTCGTTTTACTCGTTTTACTCGTTTTACTCGTTTTACTCGTTTTACTCGATTTACTAGTTTTACTCGATTTACTAGTTTTACTAGTTTTACTCGTTTTACTCGTTTTACTCGCTTTACTCGTTTTACTCGTTTTACTAGTTTTACTCGATTTACTAGTTTTACTAGTTTTACTCGTTTTACTCGTTTTACTCGTTTTACTCGTTTTACTCGTTTTACTCGTTTTACTCGTTTTACTCGTTTTACACGTTTTACTCGTTTTACTCGTTTTACTCGTTTTACTCGTTTTACTCGTTTTACTCGTTTTACTCGTTTTACTCGTTTTACTCGTTTTACTCGTTTTACTCGATTTACTAGTTTTACTCGATTTACTAGTTTTACTCGATTTACTAGTTTTACTAGTTTTACTCGTTTTACTCGCTTTACTCGTTTTACTCGTTTTACTAGTTTTACTCGTTTTACTCGTTTTACTCGTTTTACTCGTTTTACTCGTTTTACTCGTTTTACTCGTTTTACTCGTTTTACTCGTTTTACTCGTTTTACTCGTTTTACTCGTTTTACTCGTTTTACTCGTTTTACTCGTTTTACTCGTTTTACTCGTTTTACTCGTTTTACTCGTTTTACTCGTTTTACTCGATTTACTAGTTTTACTCGATTTACTAGTTTTACTAGTTTTACTCGTTTTACTCGTTTTACTCGTTTTACTCGTTTTACTAGTTTTACTCGATTTACTAGTTTTACTAGTTTTACTCGTTTTACTCGTTTTACTCGTTTTACTCGTTTTACTCGATTTACTAGTTTTACTAGTTTTACTCGTTTTACTCGTTTTACTCGTTTTACTCGTTTTACTCGTTTTACTCGTTTTACTCGTTTTACTCGATTTACTAGTTTTACTCGATTTACTCGTTTTACTCGCTTTACTCGTTTTACTCGTTTTACTCGTTTTACTCGATTTACTAGTTTTACTCGTTTTACTCGTTTTACTCGTTTTACTCGTTTTACTCGTTTTACTCGTTTTACTCGTTTTACTCGTTTTACTCGTTTTACTCGTTTTACTCGTTTTACTCGTTTTACTCGTTTTACTCGTTTTACTCGTTTTACTCGTTTTACTCGTTTTACTCGTTTTACTCGTTTTACTCGTTTTACTCGTTTTACTCGTTTTACTCGTTTTACTCGTTTTACTAGTTTTACTCGTTTTACTAGTTTTACTCGTTTTACTCGTTTTACTCGTTTTACTCGTTTTACTCGTTTTACTCGTTTTACTCGTTTTACTCGTTTTACTCGTTTTACTCGTTTTACTCGTTTTACTCGTTTTACTCGTATTACTCGTTTTACTCGTATTACTCGTTTTACTCGTTTTACTCCTTTTACTCGTATTACTCGTTTTACTCGTTTTACTCGTTTTACTCGTTTTACTCGTTTTACTCGTTTTACTCGTTTTACTCGTTTTACTCGTTTTACTCGTTTTACTCGTTTTACTCGTTTTACTCGTTTTACTCGTTTTACTCGATTTACTCGTTTTACTCGTTTTACTCGTTTTACTCGTTTTACTCGTTTTACTCGTTTTACTCGTTTTACTCGTTTTACTCGTTTTACTCGATTTACTCGTTTTACTCGATTTACTCGTTTTACTCGTTTTACTCGTTTTACTCGTTTTACTCGTTTTACTCGTTTTACTCGTTTTACTCGTTTTACTCGTTTTACTCGTTTTACTCGTTTTACTCGTTTTACTCGTTTTACTCGTTTTACTCGTTTTACTCGTTTTACTCGTTTTACTCGTTTTACTCGTTTTACTCGTTTTACTCGTTTTACTCGTTTTACTCGTTTTACTCGTATTACTCGTTTTACTCGTATTACTCGTTTTACTCGTTTTACTCCTTTTACTCGTATTACTCGTTTTACTCGTATTACTCGTTTTACTCGTTTTACTCGTTTTACTCGTTTTACTCGTTTTACTCGTTTTACTCGTTTTACTCGTTTTACTCGTTTTACTCGTTTTACTCGTTTTACTCGTTTTACTCGTTTTACTCGTTTTACTCGTTTTACTCGTTTTACTCGTTTTACTCGTTTTACTCGTTTTACTCGTTTTACTCGTTTTACTCGTTTTACTCGTTTTACTCGTTTTACTCGTTTTACTCGTTTTACTCGTTTTACTCGATTTACTAGTTTTACTCGATTTACTAGTTTTACTCGATTTACTAGTTTTACTAGTTTTACTCGTTTTACTCGCTTTACTCGTTTTACTCGTTTTACTCGTTTTACTAGTTTTACTCGATTTACTAGTTTTACTAGTTTTACTCGTTTTACTCGTTTTACTCGTTTTACTCGTTTTACTCGTTTTACTCGTTTTACTCGATTTACTAGTTTTACTCGATTTACTCGTTTTACTCGCTTTACTCGTTTTACTCGTTTTACTAGTTTTACTCGATTTACTAGTTTTACTCGTTTTACTCGTTTTACTCGTTTTACTCGTTTTACTCGTTTTACTCGTTTTACTCGTTTTACTCGTTTTACTCGTTTTACTCGTTTTACTCGTTTTACTCGTTTTACTCGTTTTACTCGTTTTACTCGTTTTACTCGTTTTACTCGTTTTACTCGTTTTACTAGTTTTACTCGCTTTACTCGTTTTACTAGTTTTACTCGATTTACTAGTTTTACTAGATTTACTAGATTTACTCGTTTTACTCGTTGTACTCGTTTTACTCGTTTTACTCGTTTTACTCGTTTTACTCGTTTTACTCGTTTTACTCGATTTACTCGTTTTACTCGTTTTACTCGTTTTACTCGTTTTACTAGTTTTATTCGTTTTACTCGTTTTACAAGTTTTATTCGTTTTACTCGTTTTACTCGTTTTACTCGTTTTACTCGATTTACTCGTTTTACTCGTTTTACTCGTTTTACTCGTTTTACTCGTTTTACTCGTTTTACTCGTTTTACTCGTTTTACTCGTTTTACTCGTTTTACTCGTTTTACTCGATTTACTCGTTTTACTCGTTTTACTCGTTTTACTCGTTTTACTCGTTTTACTCGTTTTACTCGTTTTACTCGTTTTACTCGTTTTACTCGTTTTACTCGTTTTACTCGTTTTACTCGTTTTACTCGTTTTACTCGTTTTACTCGTTTTACTCGTTTTACTCGTTTTACTCGATTTACTAGTTTTACTCGATTTACTAGTTTTACTCGATTTACTAGTTTTACTAGTTTTACTCGTTTTACTCGTTTTACTCGCTTTACTCGTTTTACTCGTTTTACTAGTTTTACTCGATTTACTAGTTTTACTAGTTTTACTCGTTTTACTCGTTTTACTCGTTTTACTCGTTTTACTCGTTTTACTCGTTTTACCAGTTTTACTCGATTTACTCGTTTTACTCGCTTTACTCGTTTTACTCGTTTTACTCGTTTTACTCGTTTTACTCGTATTACTCGTTTTACTCGTATTACTCGTTTTACTCGTTTTACTCCTTTTACTCGTATTACTCGTTTTACTCGTATTACTCGTTTTACTCGTTTTACTCGTTTTACTCGTTTTACTCGTTTTACTCGTTTTACTCGTTTTACTCGTTTTACTCGTTTTACTCGTTTTACTCGTTTTACTCGTTTTACTCGTTTTACTCGTTTTACTCGTTTTACTCGTTTTACTCGTATTACTCGTTTTACTCGTTTTACTCGTTTTACTCGTTTTACTCGTTTTACACGTTTTACTCGTATTACTCGTTTTACTCGTTTTACTCGTTTTACTCCTTTTACTCGTATTACTCGTTTTACTCGTTTTACTCGTTTTACTCGTTTTACTAGTTTTACTCGTTTTACTCGTTTTACTCGTATTACTCGTTTTACTCGTTTTACTCGTTTTACTCGTTTTACTAGTTTTACTCGTTTTACTCGTTTTACTCGTTTTACTCGTTTTACTCGTTTTACTCGTTTTACTCGTTTTACTCGTTTTACTATTTTTACTCGTTTTACTAGTTTTACTAGTTTTACTCGTTTTACTCGTTTTACTCGTTTTACTCGTTTTACTCGTTTTACTTGTTTTACTCGTTTTACTCGTTTTACTCGTTTTACTCGTTTTACGCGTTTTACTCGTTTTACTCGTTTTACTCGTTTTACTCGATTTACTAGTTTTACTCGATTTACTAGTTTTACTAGTTTTACTCGTTTTACTCGCTTTACTCGTTTTACTCGTTTTACTAGTTTTACTCGATTTACTAGTTTTACTTGTTTTACTCGTTTTACTCGTTTTACTCGTTTTACTCGTTTTACTCGTTTTACTCGTTTTACTCGTTTTACTCGTTTTACTCGTTTTACTCGTTTTACTCGTTTTACTCGTTTTACTCGTTTTACTCGTTTTACTCGTTTTACTCGTTTTACTCGTTTTACTCGTTTTACTCGTTTTACTCGTTTTACTCGTTTTACTCGTTTTACTCGTTTTACTCGTTTTACTCGTTTTACTCGTTTTACTCGTTTTACTCGATTTACTCGTTTTACTCGTTTTACTCGTTTTACTCGTTTTACTCGTTTTACTCGTTTTACTCGTTTTACTCGTTTTACTCGTTTTACTCGTTTTACTCGTTTTACTCGTTTTACTCGTTTTACTCGTTTTACTCGTTTTACTCGTTTTACTCGTTTTACTCGTTTTACTCGTTTTACTCGTTTTACTCGTTTTACTCGTTTTACTCGTTTTACTCGTTTTACTCGTTTTACTCGTTTTACTCGTTTTACCCGTTTTACTCGTATTACTCGTTTTACTCGTTTTACTCGTTTTACTCGTTTTACTCGTTTTACTCGTTTTACTCGTTTTACTCGTTTTACTCGTTTTACTCGTTTTACTCGTTTTACTCGTTTTACTCGTTTTACTCGTTTTACTCGTTTTACTCGTTTTACTCGTTTTACTCGTTTTACTCGTTTTACTCGTTTTACTCGTTTTACTCGTTTTACTCGTTTTACTCGTTTTACTCGTTTTACTCGTTTTACTCGTTTTACTCGTTTTACTCGTTTTACTCGTTTTACTCGTTTTACTCGTTTTACTCGTTTTACTCGTTTTACTCGTTTTACTAGTTTTACTCGTTTTACTCGTTTTACTCGTTTTACTCGTTTTACTCGTTTTACTCGTATTACTCGTTTTACTCGTTTTACTCGTTTTACTCGATTTACTCGTTTTACTCGTTTTACTCGTTTTACTCGTTTTACTCGTTTTACTCGTTTTACTCGTTTTACTCGTTTTACTCGTTTTACTCGTTTTACTCGTTTTACTCGTTTTACTCGTTTTACTCGTTTTACTCGTTTTACTCGTTTTACTCGTTTTACTCGTTTTACTCGTTTTACTCGTTTTACTCGTTTTACTCGTTTTACTCGTTTTACTCGTTTTACTCGTTTTACTCGTTTTACTCGTTTTACTCGTTTTACTCGTTTTACTCGTTTTACTCGTTTTACTCGTTTTACTCGTTTTACTCGTTTTACTCGTTTTACTCGTTCTACTCGTTTTACTAGTTTTACTCGATTTACTAGTTTTACTAGTTTTACTCGCTTTACTCGCTTTACTCGTTTTACTCGTTTTACTAGTTTTACTCGATTTACTAGTTTTACTAGTTTTACTAGATTTACTCGTTTTACTCGTTTTACTCGTTTTACTCGTTTTACTCGTTTTACTCGTTTTACTCGTTTTACTCGTTTTACTCGTTTTACTCGTTTTACTCGTTTTACTCGTTTTACTCGATTTACTCGTTTTACTCGATTTACTCGTTTTACTCGATTTACTAGTTTTACTCGTTTTACTCGTTTTACTCGTTTTACTCGTTTTGCTCGTTTTACTCGTTTTACTCGTTTTACTCGTTTTACTCGATTTACTCGTTTTACTCGTTTTACTCGTTTTACTCGTTTTACTCGATTTACTCGTTCTACTCGTTTTACTCGTTTTACTCGTTTTACTCGTTTTACTCGTTTTACTCGTTTTACTCGTTTTACTCGTTTTACTCGTTTTACTCGTTTTACTCGTTTTACTCGTTTTACTCGTTTTACTCGTTTTACTCGTTTTACTCGTTTTACTCGTTTTACTCGTTTTACTCGTTTTACTCGATTTACTCGATTTACTCGTTTTACTCGTTTTACTCGTTTTACTCGTTTTACTCGTTTTACTCGTTTTACTCGTTTTACTCGTTTTACTCGTTTTACTCGTTTTACTCGTTTTACTCGTTTTACTCGTTTTACTCGTTTTACTCGTTTTACTCGTTTTACTCGTTTTACTCGTTTTACTCGATTTACTCGATTTACTCGATTTACTCGTTTTACTCGTTTTACTCGTTTTACTCGTTTTACTCGTTTTACTCGCTTTACTCGCTTTACTCGTTTTACTCGTTTTACTCGTTTTACTCGTTTTACTCGTTTTACTCGTTTTACTCGTTTTACTCGTTTTACTCGTTTTACTCGCTTTACACGCTTTACTCGTTTTACTCGTTTTACTCGTTTTACTCGTTTTACTCGTTTTACTCGTTTTACTCGTTTTACTCGTTTTACTCGTTTTACTCGTTTTACTCGTTTTACTCGTTTTACTCGTTTTACTCGTTTTACTCGTTTTACTCGTTTTACTCGTTTTACTAGTTTTACTCGTTTTACTCGTTTTACTCGTTTTACTCGTTTTACTCGTTTTACTCGTTTTACTCGTTTTACTCGTTTTACTAGTTTTACTCGTTTTACTAGTTTTACTCGTTTTACTAGTTTTACTCGTATTACTCGTTTTACTCGTATTACTCGTTTTACTCGTATTACTCGTTTTACTCGTTTTACTCCTTTTAGTCGTATTACTCGTTTTACTCGTATTACTTGTTTTACTCGTTTTACTCGTTTTACTCGTTTTACTCGTTTTACTCGTTTTACTCGTTTTACTCGTTTTACTCGTTTTACCCGTTTTACTCGTATTACTCGTTTTACTCGTTTTACTCGTTTTACTCGTTTTACTCGTTTTACTCGTTTTACTCGTTTTACTCGTTTTACTCGTTTTACTCGTTTTACTCGTTTTACTCGTTTTACTCGTTTTACTCGTTTTACTCGTTTTACTAGTTTTACTCGTTTTACTCGTTTTACTCGTTTTACTCGTTTTACTCGTTTTACTCGTTTTACTCGTTTTACACGTTTTACTCGTTTTACTCGTTTTACTCGTTTTACTCGTTTTACTCGTTTTACTCGTTTTACTCGTTTTACTAGTTTTACTCGTTTTACTCGTATTACTCGTTTTACTCGTTTTACTCCTTTTACTCGTATTACTCGTTTTACTCGTTTAACTAGTTTTACTCGATTTATTCGTTTTACTCGTTTTACTCGTTTTACTCGTTTTACTCGTTTTACTCGTTTTACTCGTTTTACTCGTTTTACTCGTTTTACTCGTTTTACTCGTTTTACTCGTTTTACTCGTTTTACTCGTTTTACTCGTTTTACTCGTTTTACTCGTTTTACTCGTTTTACTCGTTTTACTCGTTTTACTCGTTTTACTCGTTTTACTCGTTTTACTCGTTTTACTCGTTTTACTCGTTTTACTCGTTTTACTCGTTTTACTCGTTTTACTCGTTTTACTCGTTTTACTCGTTTTACTCGTTTTACTCGTTTTACTCGTTTTACTCGTTTTACTCGTTTTACTCGTTTTACTCGTTTTACTCGTTCTACTCGTTTTACTAGTTTTACTCGATTTACTAGTTTTACTAGTTTTACTCGCTTTACTCGCTTTACTCGTTTTACTCGTTTTACTAGTTTTACTCGATTTACTAGTTTTACTAGTTTTACTAGATTTACTCGTTTTACTCGTTTTACTCGTTTTACTCGTTTTACTCGTTTTACTCGTTTTACTCGTTTTACTCGTTTTACTCGTTTTACTCGTTTTACTCGTTTTACTCGTTTTACTCGTTTTACTCGTTTTACTCGTTTTACTCGTTTTACTCGTTTTACTCGTTTTACTCGTTCTACTCGTTTTACTAGTTTTACTCGATTTACTAGTTTTACTCGTTTTACTCGTTTTACTCGTTTTACTCGTTTTACTCGTTTTACTCGTTTTACTCGTTTTACTCGTTTTACTCGTTTTACTCGTTTTACTCGTTTTACTCGTTTTACTCGTTTTACTCGTTTTACTCGTTTTACTCGTTTTACTCGTTTTACTCGTTTTACTCGTTTTACTCGTTCTACTCGTTTTACTAGTTTTACT
>NW_027486909.1:0-19135 GCF_050908995.1 Andrena cerasifolii | reverse complement strand
TTGGTTCGTTGGTTCGTTGGTTCGTTGGTTCGTTGGTTCGTTGGTTCGTTGGTTCGTTGGTTCGTTGGTTCGTTGGTTCGTTGGTTCGTTGGTTCGTTGGTTCGTTTGTTCGTTTGTTCCTTTGTTCGTTTGTTCGATTGTTCGTTGGTTCGTTGGTTCGTTGGTTCGTTGGTTCGTTGGTTCGTTGGTTCGTTGGTTCGTTGGTTCGTTGGTTCGTTGGTTCGTTGGTTCGTTGGTTCGTTGGTTCGTTGGTTCGTTGGTTCGTTGGTTCGTTGGTTCGTTGGTTCGTTGGTTCGTTGGTTCGTTGGTTCGTTGGTTCGTTGGTTCGTTGGTTCGTCGATTCGTTGGTTCGTTGGTCCGTTGGTTCGTTGGTTCGTTTGTTTCTTTGTTTCTTTCTTTCTTTGTTCGTTTGTTCGTTTGTTCATTTGTTCGTTTGTTCGTTTGTTCGTTTGTTCGTTTGTTCGTTTGTTCGTTTGTTCGTTGGTTCGTTGGTTCGTTGGTTCGTTGGTTCGTTTGTTCGTTTGTTCGTTTGTTCGTTGGTTCGTTGGTTCGTTGGTTCGTTGGTTCGTTGGTTCGTTGGTTCGTTGTTTCGTTGGTACGTTGGTTCGTTGGTTCGTTGGTTCGTCGATTCGTTGGTTCGTTGGTCCGTTGGTCCGTTGGTTCGTTTGTTTCTTTGTTTCTTCCTTTCTTTGTTCGTTTGTTCGTTTGTTCATTTGTTCGTTTGTTCGTTTGTTCGTTTGTTCGTTTGTTCGTTTGTTCGTTTGTTCGTTTGTTTGTTGGTTCGTTGGTTCGTTGGTTCGTTGGTTCGTTGGTTCGTTGGTTCGTTGGTTCGTTGGTTCGTTGGTTCGTTGGTTCGTTGGTTCGTTGGTTCGTTGGTTCGTTGGTTCGTTGGTTCGTTGGTTCGTTGGTTCGTTGGTTCGTTTGTTTCTTTGTTTCTTTCTTTCTTTGTTCGTTTGTTCGTTTGTTCATTTGTTCGTTTGTTCGTTTGTTCGTTTGTTCGTTTGTTCGTTTGTTCGTTTGTTCGTTTGTTCGTTTGTTCGTTGTTCGTTGGTTCGTTGGTTCGTTGGTTCGTTGGTTCGTTTGTTCGTTTGTTCGTTTGTTCGTTGGTTCGTTGGTTCGTTGGTTCGTTGGTTCGTTGGTTCGTTGGTTCGTTGGTTCGTTGGTTCGTTGGTTCGTTGGTTCGTTGGTTAGTTGGTTCGTTGGTTCGTTGGTTCGTTGGTTCGTTGGTTCGTTGGTTCGTTGGTTCGTTGGTTCGTTGGTTCGTTGGTTCGTTGGTTCGTTGGTTCGTTTGTTCGTTTGTTCGTTTGTTCGTTTGTTCGTTTGTTCGTTGGTTCGTTGGTTCGTTGGTTCGTTGGTTCGTTGGTTCGTTGGTTCGTTGGTTCGTTGGTTCGTTGGTTCGTTGGTTCGTTGGTTCGTTGGTTCGTTGGTTCGTTGGTTCGTTGGTTCGTTGGTTCGTTGGTTCGTTGGTTCGTTGGTTCGTTGGTTCGTTGGTTCGTTGGTTCGTTGGTTCGTTGGTTCGTTGGTTCGCTGGTTCGTTGGTTCGTTGGTTCGTTGGTTCGTTGGTTCGTTGGTTCGTTGGTTCGTCGATTCGTTGGTTCGTTGGTCCGTTGGTTCGTTGGTTCGTTTGTTTCTTTGTTTCTTTCTTTCTTTGTTCGTTTGTTCGTTTGTTCATTTGTTCGTTTGTTCGTTTGTTCGTTTGTTCGTTTGTTCGTTTGTTCGTTTGTTCGTTGGTTCGTTGGTTCGTTGGTTCGTTGGTTCGTTTGTTCGTTTGTTCGTTTGTTCGTTGGTTCGTTGGTTCGTTGGTTCGTTGGTTCGTTGGTTCGTTGGTTCGTTGGTTCGTTGGATCGTTGGTTCGTTGGTTCGTTGGTTCGTTGGTTCGTTGGTTCGTTGGTTCGTTGGTTCGTTGGTTCGTTGGTTCGTCGATTCGTTGGTTCGTTGGTCCGTTGGTTCGTTGGTTCGTTTGTTTCTTTGTTTCTTTCTTTCTTTGTTCGTTTGTTCGTTTGTTCATTTGTTCGTTTGTTCGTTTGTTCGTTTCTTCGTTGGTTCGTTGGTTCGTTGGTTCGTTGGTTCGTTGGTTCGTTTGTTTCTTTGTTTCTTTCTTTCTTTGTTCGTTTGTTCGTTTGTTCATTTGTTCGTTTGTTCGTTTGTTCGTTTGTTCGTTTGTTCGTTTGTTCGTTGGTTCGTTGGTTCGTTGGTTCGTTGGTTCGTTTGTTCGTTTGTTCGTTTGTTCGTTGGTTCGTTGGTTCGTTGGTTCGTTGGTTCGTTGGTTCGTTGGTTCGTTGGTTCGTTGGTTCGTTGGTTCGTTGGTTCGTTGGTTCGTTGGTTCGTTGGTTCGTTGGTTCGTTGGTTCGTTGGTTCGTTGGTTCGTTGGTTCGTTGGTTCGTCGATTCGTTGGTTCGTTGGTCCGTTGGTCCGTTGGTTCGTTTGTTTCTTTGTTTCTTTCTTTCTTTGTTCGTTTGTTCGTTTGTTCATTTGTTCGTTTGTTCGTTTGTTCGTTTGTTCGTTTGTTCGTTGGTTCGTTGGTTCGTTGGTTCGTTGGTTCGTTGGTTCGTTGGTTCGTTGGTTCGTTGGTTCGTTGGTTCGTTGGTTCGTTGGTTCGTTGGTTCGTTGGTTCGTTGGTTCGTTGGTTCGTTGGTTCGTTGGTTCGTTTGTTTCTTTGTTTCTTTCTTTCTTTGTTCGTTTGTTCGTTTGTTCATTTGTTCGTTTGTTCGTTTGTTCGTTTGTTCGTTTGTTCGTTTGTTCGTTTGTTCGTTTGTTCGTTGGTTCGTTGGTTCGTTGGTTCGTTGGTTCGTTTGTTCGTTTGTTCGTTTGTTCGTTTGTTCGTTGGTTCGTTGGTTCGTTGGTTCGTTGGTTCGTTGGTTCGTTGGTTCGTTAGTTCGTTGGTTCGTTGGTTCGTTGGTTCGTTGGTTCGTTGGTTCGTTGGTTCGTTGGTTCGTTGGTTCGTTGGTTCGTTGGTTCGTTGGTTCGTTGGTTCGTTGGTTCGTTGGTTCGTTGGTTCGTTGGTTCGTTGGTTCGTTGGTTCGTTGGTTCGTTGGTTCGTCGATTCGTTGGTTCGTTGGTCCGTTGGTTCGTTGGTTCGTTTGTTTCTTTGTTTCTTTCTTTCTTTGTTCGTTTGTTCGTTTGTTCAGTTCATTTGTTCGTTTGTTCGTTTGTTCGTTTGTTCGTTTGTTCGTTTGTTCGTTTGTTCGTTGGTTCGTTGGTTCGTTGGTTCGTTGGTTCGTTGGTTCGTTGGTTCGTTGGTTCGTTGGTTCGTTGGTACGTTGGTTCGTCGATTCGTTGGTTCGTTGGTCCGTTGGTTCGTTGGTTCGTTTGTTTCTTTGTTTCTTTCTTTCTTTGTTCGTTTGTTCGTTTGTTCATTTGTTCGTTTGTTCGTTTGTTCGTTTGTTCGTTTGTTCGTTTGTTCGTTTGTTCGTTGGTTCGTTGGTCCGTTGGTTCGTTGGTTCGTTTGTTTCTTTGTTTCTTTCTTTCTTTGTTCGTTTGTTCGTTTGTTCATTTGTTCGTTTGTTCGTTTGTTCGTTTGTTCGTTTGTTCGTTTGTTCGTTTGTTCGTTTGTTCGTTTGTTCGTTTGTTCGTTTGTTCGTTTGTTCGTTGGTTCGCTGGTTCGTTGGTTCGTTGGTTCGTTGGTTCGTTGGTTCGTTGGTTCGTTGGTTCGTTGGTTCGTTGGTTCGTTGGTTCGTTGGTTCGTTGGTTCGTTGGTTCGTTGGTTCGTTGGTTCGTTGGTTCGTTGGTTCGTTGGTTCGTTGGTTCGTTGGTTCGTTGGTTCGTTGGTTCGTTGGTTCGTTGGTTCGTTGGTTCGTTTGTTCGTTTGTTCGTTTGTTCGTTTGTTCGTTTGTTCGTTTGTTCGTTTGTTCGTTGGTTCGTTGGTTCGTTGGTTCGTTGGTTCGTTGGTTCGTTGATTCGTTGGTTCGTTGGTTCGTTGGTTCGTTGGTTCGTTGGTTCGTTGGTTCGTTGGTTCGTTGGTTCGTTGGTTCGTTGGTTCGTTGGTTCGTTGGTTCGTTGGATCGTTGGTTCGTTGGTTCGTTGGTTCGTTGGTTCGTTGGTTCGTTGGTTCGTTTGTTCGTTTGTTCGTTTGTTCGTTTGTTCGTTTGTTCGTTGGTTCGTTGGTTCGTTGGTTCTTTGGTTCGTTGGTTCGTTGGTTCGTTGGTTCGTTGGTTCGTTGGTTCGTTGGTTCGTTGGTTCGTTGGTTCGTTGGTTCGTTGGTTCGTTGGTTCGTTGGTTCGTTGGTTCGTTGGTTCGTTGCTTCGTTGGTTCGTTGCTTCGTTGCTTCGTTGCTTCGTTGGTTCGTTGGTTCGTTGGTTCGTTGGTTCGTTGGTTCGTTGGTTCGTTGGTTCGTTGGTTCGTTGGTTCGTTGGTTCGTTTGTTTCTTTGTTTCTTTCTTTCTTTGTTCGTTTGTTCGTTTGTTCATTTGTTCGTTTGTTCGTTTGTTCGTTTGATCGTTTGTTCGTTGGTTCGTTGGTTCGTTGGTTCGTTGGTTCGTTGGTTCGTTGGTTCGTTGGTTCGTTTGTTCGTTGGTTCGTTGATTCGTTGGTTCGTTGGTTCGTTGGTTCGTTGGTTCGTTGGTTCGTTGGTTCGTTGGTTCGTTGGTTCGTTGGTTCGTTGGTTCGTTGGTTCGTTGGTTCGTTGGATCGTTGGTTCGTTGGTTCGTTGGTTCGTTGGTTCGTTGGTTCGTTGGTTCGTTTGTTCGTTTGTTCGTTTGTTCGTTTGTTCGTTTGTTCGTTGGTTCGTTGGTTCGTTGGTTCTTTGGTTCGTTGGTTCGTTGGTTCGTTGGTTCGTTGGTTCGTTGGTTCGTTGGTTCGTTGGTTCGTTGGTTCGTTGGTTCGTTGGTTCGTTGGTTCGTTGGTTCGTTGGTTCGTTGCTTCGTTGGTTCGTTGCTTCGTTGCTTCGTTGGTTCGTTGGTTCGTTGGTTCGTTGGTTCGTTGGTTCGTTGGTTCGTTGGTTCGTTGGTTCGTTGGTTCGTTGGTTCGTTTGTTCGTTTGTTCGTTTCTTCGTTGGTTCGTTGGTTCGTTGGTTCGTTGGTTCGTTGGTTCGTTTGTTTCTTTGTTTCTTTCTTTCTTTGTTCGTTTGTTCGTTTGTTCATTTGTTCGTTTGTTCGTTTGTTCGTTTGATCGTTTGTTCGTTGGTTCGTTGGTTCGTTGGTTCGTTGGTTCGTTGGTTCGTTGGTTCGTTGGTTCGTTTGTTCGTTTGTTCGTTTGTTCGTTTGTTCGTTTGTTCGTTTGTTCGTTTGTTCGTTTGTTCGTTTGTTCGTTTGTTCGTTTGTTCGTTTGTTCGTTTGTTCGTTTGTTCGTTTGTTCGTTTGTTCGTTTGTTCGTTTGTTCGTTTGTTCGTTTGTTCGTTTGTTCGTTTGTTCGTTTGTTCGTTTGTTCGTTTGTTCGTTTGTTCGTTTGTTCGTTTGTTCGTTTTTTCGTTGGTTCGTTGGTTGGTCGGTTCGTTGGTTCGTTGGTTCGTTGGTTCGTTGGTTCGTTGGTTCGTTGGTTCGCTGGTTCGTTTGTTTCTTTGTTTCTTTCTTTCTTTGTTCGTTTGTTCGTTGGTTCGTTGGTTCGTTGGTTCGTTGGTTCGTTGGTTCGTTGGTTCGTTGGTTCGTTGGTTCGTTGGTTCGTTGGTTCGTTGGTTCGTTGGTTCGTTGGTTCGTTGGTTCGTTTGTTCGTTTGTTCGTTTGTTCGTTGGTTCGTTGGTTCGTTGGTTCGTTGGTTCTTTGGTTCGTTGGTTCGTTGGTTCGTTGGTTCGTTGGTTCGCTGGTTCGTTGGTTCGTTGGTTCGTTGGTTCGTTGGTTCGTTGGTTCGTTGGTTCGTTGGTTCGTTGGTTCGTTGGTTCGTTGGTTCGTTGGTTCGTTGGTTCGTTGGTTCGTTGGTTCGTTGGTTCGTTGGTTCGTTGGTTCGTTGGTTCGTTGGTTCGTTGGTTCGTTGGTTCGTTGGTTCGTTTGTTCGTTTGTTCGTTTGTTCGTTTGTTCGTTTGTTCGTTGGTTCGTTGGTTCGTTGTTTCGGTGGTTCGTTTGTTTCTTTGTTTCTTTCTTTCTTTGTTCGTTTGTTTGTTCGATTGTTCGTTTGTTCGTTTGTTCGTTTGTTCGTTTGATCGTTTGTTCGTTGGTTCGTTGGTTCGTTGGTTCGTTGGTTCGTTGGTTCGTTGGTTCGTTGGTTCGTTGGTTCGTTGGTTCGTTGGTTCGTTGGTTCGTTGGTTAGTTGGTTCGTTGGTTCGTTGGTTCGTTGGTTCGTTGGTTCGTTGGTTCGTTGGTTCGTTGGTTCGTTGGTTCGTTGGTTCGTTGGTTCGTTGGTTCGTTTGTTCGTTTGTTCGTTTGTTCGTTTGTTCGTTTGTTCGTTGGTTCGTTGGTTCGTTGGTTCGTTGGTTCGTTGGTTCGTTGGTTCGTTGGTTCGTTGGTTCGTTGGTTCGTTGGTTCGTTGGTTCGTTGGTTCGTTGGTTCGTTGGTTCGTTGGTTCGTTGGTTCGTTGGTTCGTTGGTTCGTTGGTTCGTTGGTTCGTTGGTTCGTTGGTTCGTTGGTTCGTTGGTTCGTTGGTTCGTTGGTTCGTTGGTTCGTTGGTTCGTTGGTTCGTTGGTTCGTTGGTTCGTCGATTCGTTGGTTCGTTGGTCCGTTGGTTCGTTGGTTCGTTTGTTTCTTTGTTTCTTTCTTTCTTTGTTCGTTTGTTCGTTTGTTCATTTGTTCGTTTGTTCGTTTGTTCGTTTGTTCGTTTGTTCGTTTGTTCGTTTGTTCGTTGGTTCGTTGGTTCGTTGGTTCGTTGGTTCGTTTGTTCGTTTGTTCGTTTGTTCGTTGGTTCGTTGGTTCGTTGGTTCGTTGGTTCGTTGGTTCGTTGGTTCGTTGGTTCGTTGGTTCGTTGGTTCGTTGGTTCGTTGGTTCGTTGGTTCGTTGGTTCGTTGGTTCGTCGATTCGTTGGTTCGTTGGTCCGTTGGTCCGTTGGTTCGTTTGTTTCTTTGTTTCTTTCTTTCTTTGTTCGTTTGTTCGTTTGTTCATTTGTTCGTTGGTTCGTTGGTTCGTTGGTTCGTTGGTTCGTTGGTTCGTTGGTTCGTTGGTTCGTTGGTTCGTTGGTTCGTTGGTTCGTTGGTTCGTTGGTTCGTTGGTTCGTTGGTTCGTTGGTTCGTTGGTTCGTTGGTTCGTTGGTTCGTTGGTTCGTTGGTTCGTTAGTTCGTTGGTTCGTTGGTTCGTTGGTTCGTTGGTTCGTTGGTTCGTTGGTTCGTTGGTTCGTTGGTTCGTTGGTTCGTTGGATCGTTGGTTCGTTGGTTCGTTGGTTCGTTGGTTCGTTGGTTCGTTGGTTCGTTGGTTCGTTGGTTCGTTGGTTCGTTGGTTCGTCGATTCGTTGGTTCGTTGGTCCGTTGGTTCGTTGGTTCGTTTGTTTCTTTGTTTCTTTCTTTCTTTGTTCGTTTGTTCGTTTGTTCATTTGTTCGTTTGTTCGTTTGTTCGTTTGTTCGTTTGTTCGTTTGTTCGTTTGTTCGTTGGTTCGTTGGTTCGTTGGTTCGTTGGTTCGTTGGTTCGTTGGTTCGTTGGTTCGTTGGTTCGTTGGTACGTTGGTTCGTCGATTCGTTGGTTCGTTGGTCCGTTGGTTCGTTGGTTCGTTTGTTTCTTTGTTTCTTTCTTTCTTTGTTCGTTTGTTCGTTTGTTCATTTGTTCGTTTGTTCGTTTGTTCGTTTGTTCGTTTGTTCGTTTGTTCGTTTGTTCGTTTGTTCGTTTGTTCGTTGGTTCGTTGGTTCGATGGTTCGTTGGTTCGTTGGTTCGTTGGTTCGTTGGTTCGTTGGTTCGTTGGTTCGTTGTTTCGGTGGTTCGTTTGTTTCTTTGTTTCTTTGTTTCTTTGTTCGTTTGTTTGTTTGATTGTTCGTTTGATCGTTTGTTCGTTTGTTCGTTTGTTCGTTTGTTCTTTGGTTCGTTGGTTCGTTGGTTCGTTGGTTCGTTGGTTCGTTTGTTCGTTCGTTCGTTTGTTCATTTGTTCGTTGGTTCGTTGGTTCGTTGGTTCGTTGGTTCGTTGGTTCGTTGGTTCGTTGGTTCGTTGGTTCGTTGGTTCGTTGGTTCGTTGGTTCGTTGGTTCGTTGGTTCGTTGGTTCGTTGGTTCGTTGGTTCGTTGGTTCGTTGGTTCGTTGGTTCGTTGGTTCGTTGGTTCGTTGGTTCGTTGGTTCGTTTGTTCGTTTGTTCGTTTGTTCGTTGGTTCGTTGGTTCGTTGGTTCGTTGGTTCTTTGGTTCGTTGGTTCGTTGGTTCGTTGGTTCGTTGGTTCGTTGGTTCGTTGGTTCGTTGGTTCGTTGGTTCGTTGGTTCGTTGGTTCGTTGGTTCGTTGGTTCGTTGGTTCGTTGGTTCGTTGGTTCGTTGGTTCGTTGGTTCGTTGGTTCGTTGGTTCGTTGGTTCGTTGGTTCGTTGGTTCGTTGGTTCGTGGGTTCGTTGGTTCGTTGGTTCGTTGGTTCGTTGGTTCGTTGGTTCGTTGGTTCGTTGGTTCGTTGGTTCGTTGGTTCGTTGGTTCGTCGATTCGTTGGTTCGTTGGTCCGTTGGTTCGTTGGTTCGTTTGTTTCTTTGTTTCTTTCTTTCTTTGTTCGTTTGTTCGTTTGTTCATTTGTTCGTTTGTTCGTTTGTTCGTTTGTTCGTTTGTTCGTTTGTTCGTTTGTTCGTTTGTTCGTTTGTTCGTTTGTTCGTTTGTTCGTTTGTTCGTTGGTTCGTTGGTTCGTTGGTTCGTTGGTTCGTTGGTTCGTTGGTTCGTTGGTTCGTTGGTTCGTTGGTTCGTTGGTTCGTTGGTTCGTTGGTTCGTTGGTTCGTTGGTTCGTTGGTTCGTTGGTTCGTTGGTTCGTTGGTTCGTTGGTTCGTTGGTTCGTTGGTTCGTTGGTTCGTTGGTTCTTTGGTTCGTTGGTTCGTTGGTTCGTTGGTTCGTTGGTTCGTTGGTTCGTTGGTTCGTTGGTTCGTTTGTTCGTTTGTTCGTTTGTTCGTTTGTTCGTTTGTTCGTTTGTTCGTTTGTTCGTTGGTTCGTTGGTTCGTTGGTTCGTTGGTTCGTTGGTTCGTTGATTCGTTGGTTCGTTGGTTCGTTGGTTCGTTGGTTCGTTGGTTCGTTGGTTCGTTGGTTCGTTGGTTCGTTGGTTCGTTGGTTCGTTGGTTCGTTGGATCGTTGGTTCGTTGGTTCGTTGGTTCGTTGGTTCGTTGGTTCGTTGGTTCGTTTTTTCGTTGGTTCGTTGGTTCGTTGGTTCGTTGGTTCGTCGATTCGTTGGTTCGTTGGTCCGTTGGTTCGTTGGTTCGTTTGTTTCTTTGTTTCTTTCTTTCTTTGTTCGTTTGTTCGTTTGTTCATTTGTTCGTTTGTTCGTTTGTTCGTTTGTTCGTTTGTTCGTTTGTTCGTTTGTTCGTTTGTTCGTTTGTTCGTTTGTTCGTTTGTTCGTTTGTTCGTTTGTTCGTTTGTTCGTTTGTTCGTTGGTTCGTTGGTTCGTTGGTTCGTAGGTTCGCTGGTTCGTTGGTTCGTTGGTTCGTTGGTTCGTTGGTTCGTTGGTTCGTTGGTTCGTTGGTTCGTTGGTTCGTTGGTTCGTTGGTTCGTTGGTTCGTTGGTTCGTTGGTTCGTTGGTTCGTTGGTTCGTTGGTTCGTTGGTTCGTTGGTTCGTTGGTTCGTTGGTTCGTTGGTTCGTTGGTTCGTTGGTTCGTTGGTTCGTTTGTTCGTTTGTTCGTTTGTTCGTTTGTTCGTTTGTTCGTTTGTTCGTTTGTTCGTTGGTTCGTTGGTTCGTTGGTTCGTTGGTTCGTTGGTTCGTTGATTCGTTGGTTCGTTGGTTCGTTGGTTCGTTGGTTCGTTGGTTCGTTGGTTCGTTGGTTCGTTGGTTCGTTGGTTCGTTGGTTCGTTGGTTCGTTGGTTCGTTGGTTCGTTGGATCGTTGGTTCGTTGGTTCGTTGGTTCGTTGGTTCGTTGGTTCGTTGGTTCGTTTGTTCGTTTGTTCGTTTGTTCGTTTGTTCGTTTGTTCGTTGGTTCGTTGGTTCGTTGGTTCTTTGGTTCGTTGGTTCGTTGGTTCGTTGGTTCGTTGGTTCGTTGGTTCGTTGGTTCGTTGGTTCGTTGGTTCGTTGGTTCGTTGGTTCGTTGGTTCGTTGGTTCGTTGGTTCGTTGGTTCGTTGCTTCGTTGGTTCGTTGCTTCGTTGCTTCGTTGCTTCGTTGGTTCGTTGGTTCGTTGGTTCGTTGGTTCGTTGGTTCGTTGGTTCGTTGTTTCGTTGGTTCGTTGGTTCGTTGGTTCGTTTGTTTCTTTGTTTCTTTCTTTCTTTGTTCGTTTGTTCGTTTGTTCATTTGTTCGTTTGTTCGTTTGTTCGTTTGATCGTTTGTTCGTTGGTTCGTTGGTTCGTTGGTTCGTTGGTTCGTTGGTTCGTTGGTTCGTTGGTTCGTTTGTTCGTTGGTTCGTTGATTCGTTGGTTCGTTGGTTCGTTGGTTCGTTGGTTCGTTGGTTCGTTGGTTCGTTGGTTCGTTGGTTCGTTGGTTCGTTGGTTCGTTGGTTCGTTGGTTCGTTGGATCGTTGGTTCGTTGGTTCGTTGGTTCGTTGGTTCGTTGGTTCGTTGGTTCGTTTGTTCGTTTGTTCGTTTGTTCGTTTGTTCGTTTGTTCGTTGGTTCGTTGGTTCGTTGGTTCTTTGGTTCGTTGGTTCGTTGGTTCGTTGGTTCGTTGGTTCGTTGGTTCGTTGGTTCGTTGGTTCGTTGGTTCGTTGGTTCGTTGGTTCGTTGGTTCGTTGGTTCGTTGGTTCGTTGGTTCGTTGGTTCGTTGCTTCGTTGGTTCGTTGCTTCGTTGCTTCGTTGGTTCGTTGGTTCGTTGGTTCGTTGGTTCGTTGGTTCGTTGGTTCGTTGGTTCGTTGGTTCGTTGGTTCGTTGGTTCGTTTGTTCGTTGGTTCGTTGGTTCGTTGGTTCGTTGATTCGTTGGTTCGTTGGTTCGTTGGTTCGTTGGTTCGTTGGTTCGTTGGTTCGTTGGTTCGTTGGTTCGTTGGTTCGTTGGTTCGTTGGTTCGTTGGATCGTTGGTTCGTTGGTTCGTTGGTTCGTTGGTTCGTTGGTTCGTTGGTTCGTTTGTTCGTTTGTTCGTTTGTTCGTTTGTTCGTTTGTTCGTTGGTTCGTTGGTTCGTTGGTTCTTTGGTTCGTTTGTTCGTTTGTTCGTTTGTTCGTTTGTTCGTTTGTTCGTTTGTTCGTTTGTTCGTTTGTTCGTTTGTTCGTTTGTTCGTTTGTTCGTTTGTTCGTTTGTTCGTTGGTTCGTTGGTTCGTTGGTTCGTTGGTTCGTTGGTTCGTTGATTCGTTGGTTCGTTGGTTCGTTGGTTCGTTGGTTCGTTGGTTCGTTGGTTCGTTGGTTCGTTGGTTCGTTGGTTCGTTGGTTCGTTGGTTCGTTGGTTCGTTGGTTCGTTGGATCGTTGGTTCGTTGGTTCGTTGGTTCGTTGGTTCGTTGGTTCGTTGGTTCGTTTGTTCGTTTGTTCGTTTGTTCGTTTGTTCGTTTGTTCGTTGGTTCGTTGGTTCGTTGGTTCTTTGGTTCGTTGGTTCGTTGGTTCGTTGGTTCGTTGGTTCGTTGGTTCGTTGGTTCGTTGGTTCGTTGGTTCGTTGGTTCGTTGGTTCGTTGGTTCGTTGGTTCGTTGGTTCGTTGGTTCGTTGGTTCGTTGCTTCGTTGGTTCGTTGCTTCGTTGCTTCGTTGCTTCGTTGGTTCGTTGGTTCGTTGGTTCGTTGGTTCGTTGGTTCGTTGGTTCGTTGGTTCGTTGGTTCGTTGGTTCGTTGGTTCGTTTGTTTCTTTGTTTCTTTCTTTCTTTGTTCGTTTGTTCGTTTGTTCATTTGTTCGTTTGTTCGTTTGTTCGTTTGATCGTTTGTTCGTTGGTTCGTTGGTTCGTTGGTTCGTTGGTTCGTTGGTTCGTTGGTTCGTTGGTTCGTTTGTTCGTTGGTTCGTTGATTCGTTGGTTCGTTGGTTCGTTGGTTCGTTGGTTCGTTGGTTCGTTGGTTCGTTGGTTCGTTGGTTCGTTGGTTCGTTGGTTCGTTGGTTCGTTGGTTCGTTGGATCGTTGGTTCGTTGGTTCGTTGGTTCGTTGGTTCGTTGGTTCGTTGGTTCGTTTGTTCGTTTGTTCGTTTGTTCGTTTGTTCGTTTGTTCGTTGGTTCGTTGGTTCGTTGGTTCTTTGGTTCGTTGGTTCGTTGGTTCGTTGGTTCGTTGGTTCGTTGGTTCGTTGGTTCGTTGGTTCGTTGGTTCGTTGGTTCGTTGGTTCGTTGGTTCGTTGGTTCGTTGGTTCGTTGGTTCGTTGCTTCGTTGGTTCGTTGCTTCGTTGCTTCGTTGGTTCGTTGGTTCGTTGGTTCGTTGGTTCGTTGGTTCGTTGGTTCGTTGGTTCGTTGGTTCGTTGGTTCGTTGGTTCGTTTGTTCGTTGGTTCGTTGGTTCGTTGGTTCGTTGATTCGTTGGTTCGTTGGTTCGTTGGTTCGTTGGTTCGTTGGTTCGTTTGTTTCTTTGTTTCTTTCTTTCTTTGTTCGTTTGTTCATTTGTTCGTTTGTTCGTTTGTTCGTTTGATCGTTTGTTCGTTGGTTCGTTGGTTCGTTGGTTCGTTCTTTGTTCGTTTGTTCGTTTGTTCATTTGTTCGTTTGTTCGTTTGTTCGTTTGATCGTTTGTTCGTTTGGTTCGTTGGTTCGTTGGTTCGTTGGTTCGTTGGTTCGTTGGTTCGTTGGTTCGTTTGTTCGTTTGTTCGTTTGTTCGTTTTGTTCGTTTGTTCGTTTGTTCGTTTGTTCGTTTGTTCGTTTGTTCGTTTGTTCGTTTGTTCTTTGTTTCGTTTGTTCGTTTGTTCGTTTGTTCGTTTGTTCGTTTGTTCGTTTGTCGTTTGTTCGTTTGTTCGTTGTTCGTTTGTTCGTTTGTTCGTTTGTTCGTTTGTTCGTTGGTTCGTTGGTTGGTCGGTGTTCGTTGGTTCGTTGGTTCGTTGGTTCGTTGGTTCGTTGGTTCGCTGGTTCGTTTGTTTCTTTGTTTCTTTCTTTCTTTGTTCGTTTGTTCGTTGGTTCGTTGGTTCGTTGGTTCGGTTGGTTCGTTGGTTCGTTGGTTCGTTGGTCGTTGGTTCGTTGGTTCGTTGGTTCGTTGGTTCGTTGGTTCGTTGGTTCGTTGGTTCGTTTGTTCGTTTGTTCGTTTGTTCGTTGGTTAGTTGGTTCGTTGGTTCGTTGGTTCGTTGGTTCGTTGGTTCGTTGGTTCGGTTCGTTGGTTCGTTGGTTCGTTGGTTCGTTGGTTCGTTGGTTCGTTGGTTCGTTGGTTCGTTTGGTTCGTTGGTTCGTTGGTTCGTTGGTTCGTTGGTTCGTTGGTTCGTTGTTCGTTGGTTCGTTGGTTCGTTGGTTCGTTGGTTCGTTGTTCGTTGGTTCGTTGGTTCGTTGGTTCGTTTCTTGTTCGTTTGTTCGTTTGTTCGTTTGTTCGTTGTTCGTTGGTTCGTTGTTCGTTGTTCGTTTGTTCTTTGTTTCTTTCTTTTTCGTTTGTTTGTTCGATTGTTCGTTTGTTCGTTTGTTCGTTTGTTCGTTTGATCGTTTGTTCGTTGGTTCGTTGGTTCGTTGGTTCGTTGGTTCGTTGGTTCGTTGGTTCGTGGTTCGTTGGTTCGTTGGTTCGTTGGTTCGTTGGTTAGTTGGTTCGTTGGTTCGTTGGTTCGTTGGTTCGTTGGTTCGTTGGTTCGTTGGTTCGTTGGTTCGTTGGTTTCGTTGGTTCGTTGGTTCGTTGGTTCGTTGGTTCGTTTGTTCGTTTGTTCGTTTGTTCGTTTGTTCGTTGTTCGTTGGTTCGTTGGTTCGTTGGTTCGTTGGTTCGTTGGTTCGTTGGTTCGTTGGTTCGTTGGTTCGTTGGTTCGTTGGTTCGTTGGTTCGTTGGTTCGTTGGTTCGTTGGTTCGTTGGTTCGTTGGTTCGTTGGTTCGTTGGTTCGTTGGTTCGTTGGTGGGTTCGTTGGTTCGTTGGTTCGTTGGTTCGTTGGTTCGTTGGTTCGTTGGTTCGTTGGTTCGTTGGTTCGTTGGTTCGTCGATTCGTTGGTTCGTTGGTCGTTGGTTCGTTGGTTCGTTTGTTTCTTTGTTTCTTTCTTTCTTTGTTCGTTTGTTCGTTTGTTCATTTGTTCGTTTGTTCGTTTGTTCGTTTGTTCGTTTGTTCGTTGTTCGTTTGTCGTTGGTTCGTTGGTTCGTTGGTTCGTTGGTTCGTTTGTTCGTTTGTTCGTTTGTTCGTGGTTCGTTGGTTCGTTGGTTCGTTGTTCGTTGGTTCGTTGGTTCGTTGGTTCGTTGGTTCGTTGGTTCGTTGGTTCGTTGGTTCGTTGGTTCGTTGGTTCGTTGGTTCGTTGGTTCGTTGGTTCGTCGATTCGTTGGTTCGTTGGTCCGTTGGTCCGTTGGTTCGTTGTTTCTTTGTTTCTTTCTTTCTTTGTTCGTTTGTTCGTTTGTTCATTTGTTCGTTGTCGTTTGTTCGTTTGTTCGTTTGTTCGTTGGTTCGTTGGTTCGTTGGTTCGTTGGTTCGTTGGTTCGTTGGTTCGTTGGTTCGTTGGTTCGTTGGTTCGTTGGTTCGTCGATTCGTTGGTTCGTTGGTCCGTTGGTTCGTTGGTTCGTTTGTTTCTTTGTTTCTTTCTTTCTTTGTTCGTTTGTTCGTTTGTTCATTTGTTCGTTTGTTCGTTGGTTCGTTGGTTCGTTGGTTCGTTGGTTCGTTGGTTCGTTGGTTCGTTGGTTCGTTGGTTCGTTGGTTCGTTGGATCGTTGGTTCGTTGGTTCGTTGGTTCGTTGGTTCGTTGGTTCGTTGGTTCGTTTGTTCGTTTGTTCGTTTGTTCGTTTGTTCGTTTGTTCGTTGGTTCGTTGGTTCGTTGGTTCTTTGGTTCGTTGGTTCGTTGGTTCGTTGGTTCGTTGGTTCGTTGGTTCGTTGGTTCGTTGGTTCGTTGGTTCGTTGGTTCGTTGGTTCGTTGGTTCGTTGGTTCGTTGGTTCGTTGGTTCGTTGCTTCGTTGGTTCGTTGCTTCGTTGCTTCGTTGGTTCGTTGGTTCGTTGGTTCGTTGGTTCGTTGGTTCGTTGGTTCGTTGGTTCGTTGGTTCGTTGGTTCGTTTGTTCGTTTGTTCGTTTGTTCGTTGGTTCGTTGGTTCGTTGGTTCGTTGGTTCGTTGGTTCGTTTGTTTCTTTGTTTCTTTCTTTCTTTGTTCGTTTGTTCGTTTGTTCATTTGTTCGTTTGTTCGTTTGTTCGTTTGATCGTTTGTTCGTTGGTTCGTTGGTTCGTTGGTTCGTTGGTTCGTTGGTTCGTTGGTTCGTTTGTTCGTTGGTTCGTTGATTCGTTGGTTCGTTGGTTCGTTGGTTCGTTGGTTCGTTGGTTCGTTGGTTCGTTGGTTCGTTGGTTCGTTGGTTCGTTGGTTCGTTGGTTCGTTGGTTCGTTGGATCGTTGGTTCGTTGGTTCGTTGGTTCGTTGGTTCGTTGGTTCGTTGGTTCGTTTGTTCGTTTGTTCGTTTGTTCGTTTGTTCGTTTGTTCGTTGGTTCGTTGGTTCGTTGGTTCTTTGGTTCGTTGGTTCGTTGGTTCGTTGGTTCGTTGGTTCGTTGGTTCGTTGGTTCGTTGGTTCGTTGGTTCGTTGGTTCGTTGGTTCGTTGGTTCGTTGGTTCGTTGCTTCGTTGCTTCGTTGGTTCGTTGCTTCGTTGCTTCGTTGGTTCGTTGGTTCGTTTGTTCGTTGGTTCGTTGGTTCGTTGGTTCGTTGGTTCGTTGGTTCGTTGGTTCGTTTGTTCGTTTGTTCGTTTCTTCGTTGGTTCGTTGGTTCGTTGGTTCGTTGGTTCGTTGGTTCGTTTGTTTCTTTGTTTCTTTCTTTCTTTGTTCGTTTGTTCGTTTGTTCATTTGTTCGTTTGTTCGTTTGTTCGTTTGATCGTTTGTTCGTTGGTTCGTTGGTTCGTTGGTTCGTTGGTTCGTTGGTTCGTTGGTTCGTTGGTTCGTTGGTTCGTTTGTTCGTTTGTTCGTTTGTTCGTTTGTTCGTTTGTTCGTTTGTTCGTTTGTTCGTTTGTTCGTTTGTTCGTTTGTTCGTTTGTTCGTTTGTTCGTTTGTTCGTTTGTTCGTTTGTTCGTTTGTTCGTTTGTTCGTTTGTTCGTTTGTTCGTTTGTTCGTTTGTTCGTTTGTTCGTTTGTTCGTTTGTTCGTTTGTTCGTTTGTTCGTTTGTTCGTTTGTTCGTTTGTTCGTTTGTTCGTTTGTTCGTTTGTTCGTTTGTTCGTTTGTTCGTTTGTTCGTTTTTTCGTTGGTTCGTTGGTTGGTCGGTTCGTTGGTTCGTTGGTTCGTTGGTTCGTTGGTTCGTTGGTTCGTTGGTTCGCTGGTTCGTTTGTTTCTTTGTTTCTTTCTTTCTTTGTTCGTTTGTTCGTTGGTTCGTTGGTTCGTTGGTTCGTTGGTTCGTTGGTTCGTTGGTTCGTTGGTTCGTTGGTTCGTTGGTTCGTTGGTTCGTTGGTTCGTTGGTTCGTTTGTTCGTTTGTTCGTTTGTTCGTTGGTTCGTTGGTTCGTTGGTTCGTTGGTTCTTTGGTTCGTTGGTTCGTTGGTTCGTTGGTTCGTTGGTTCGTTGGTTCGTTGGTTCGTTGGTTCGTTGGTTCGTTGGTTCGTTGGTTCGTTGGTTCGTTGGTTCGTTGGTTCGTTGGTTCGTTGGTTCGTTGGTTCGTTGGTTCGTTGGTTCGTTGGTTCGTTGGTTCGTTGGTTCGTTGGTTCGTTGGTTCGTTGGTTCGTTGGTTCGTTTGTTCGTTTGTTCGTTTGTTCGTTTGTTCGTTTGTTCGTTGGTTCGTTGGTTCGTTGTTTCGGTGGTTCGTTTGTTTCTTTGTTTCTTTCTTTCTTTGTTCGTTTGTTTGTTCGATTGTTCGTTTGTTCGTTTGTTCGTTTGTTCGTTTGATCGTTTGTTCGTTGGTTCGTTGGTTCGTTGGTTCGTTGGTTCGTTGGTTCGTTGGTTCGTTGGTTCGTTGGTTCGTTGGTTCGTTGGTTCGTTGGTTCGTTGGTTCGTTGGTTAGTTGGTTCGTTGGTTCGTTGGTTCGTTGGTTCGTTGGTTCGTTGGTTCGTTGGTTCGTTGGTTCGTTGGTTCGTTGGTTCGTTGGTTCGTTGGTTCGTTTGTTCGTTTGTTCGTTTGTTCGTTTGTTCGTTTGTTCGTTGGTTCGTTGGTTCGTTGGTTCGTTGGTTCGTTGGTTCGTTGGTTCGTTGGTTCGTTGGTTCGTTGGTTCGTTGGTTCGTTGGTTCGTTGGTTCGTTGGTTCGTTGGTTCGTTGGTTCGTTGGTTCGTTGGTTCGTTGGTTCGTTGGTTCGTTGGTTCGTTGGTTCGTTGGTTCGTTGGTTCGTTGGTTCGTTGGTTCGTCGATTCGTTGGTTCGTTGGTCCGTTGGTTCGTTGGTTCGTTTGTTTCTTTGTTTCTTTCTTTCTTTGTTCGTTTGTTCGTTTGTTCATTTGTTCGTTTGTTCGTTTGTTCGTTTGTTCGTTTGTTCGTTTGTTCGTTTGTTCGTTGGTTCGTTGGTTCGTTGGTTCGTTGGTTCGTTTGTTCGTTTGTTCGTTTGTTCGTTGGTTCGTTGGTTCGTTGGTTCGTTGGTTCGTTGGTTCGTTGGTTCGTTGGTTCGTTGGTTCGTTGGTTCGTTGGTTCGTTGGTTCGTTGGTTCGTTGGTTCGTTGGTTCGTTGGTTCGTTGGTTCGTTGGTTCGTCGATTCGTTGGTTCGTTGGTCCGTTGGTCCGTTGGTTCGTTTGTTTCTTTGTTTCTTTCTTTCTTTGTTCGTTTGTTCGTTTGTTCATTTGTTCGTTTGTTTCGTTTGTTCGTTTGTTCGTTTGTTCGTTTGTTCGTTTGTTCGTTTGTTCGTTGGTTCGTTGGTTCGTTGGTTCGTTGGTTCGTTGGTTCGTTGGTTCGTTGGTTCGTTGGTTCGTTGGTTCGTTGGTTCGTTGGTTCGTTGGTTCGTTGGTTCGTTGGTTCGTTGGTTCGTTGGTTCGTTGGTTCGTTGGTTCGTTGGTTCGTTGGTTCGTTGGTTCGTTTGTTTCTTTCTTTCTTTCTTTCTTTGTTCGTTTGTTCGTTTGTTCATTTGTTCGTTTGTTCGTTTGTTCGTTTGTTCGTTTGTTCGTTTGTTCGTTTGTTCGTTTGTTGGTTCGTTGGTTCGTTGGTTCGTTGGTTCGTTTGTTCGTTTGTTCGTTTGTTCGTTGGTTCGTTGGTTCGTTGGTTCGTTGGTTCGTTGGTTCGTTGGTTCCGTTGGTTCGTTGGTTCGTTGGTTCGTTGGTTCGTTGGTTCGTTGGTTCGTTGGTTCGTTGGTTCGTTGGTTCGTTGGTTCGTTGGTTCGTTGGTTCGTTGGTTCGTTGGTTCGTTGGTTCGTTGGTTCGTTGGTTCGTTGGTTCGTTGGTTCGTTGGTTCGTTGGTTCGTTGGTTCGTTGGTTCGTTGGTTCGTTGGTTCGTTGGTTCGTCGATTCGTTGGTTCGTTGGTCCGTTGGTTCGTTGGTTCGTTTGTTTCTTTGTTCTTTCTTTCTTTGTTCGTTTGTTCGTTTGTTCATTTGTTCGTTTGTTCGTTTGTTCGTTTGTTCGTTTGTTCGTTTGTTCGTTTGTTCGTTGGTTCATTGGTTCGTTGGTTCGTTGGTTCGTGGTTCGTTGGTTCGTTGGTTCGTTGGTTCGTTGGTTCGTTGGTTCGTCGATTCGTTGGTTCGTTGGTCCGTTGGTTCGTTGGTTCGTTTGTTTCTTTGTTTCTTTCTTTCTTTGTTCGTTTGTTCGTTTGTTCATTTGTTCGTTTGTTCGTTTGTTCGTTTGTTCGTTTGTTCGTTTGTTCGTTTGTTCGTTTGTTCGTTTGTTCGTTTGTTCGTTGGTTCGTTGGTTCGATGGTTCGTTGGTTCGTTGGTTCGTTGGTTCGTTGGTTCGTTGGTTCGTTGGTTCGTTGTCTCGGTGGTTCGTTTGTTTCTTTGTTTCTTTGTTTCTTTGTTCGTTTGTTTGTTTGATTGTTCGTTTGATCGTTTGTTCGTTTGTTCGTTTGTTCGTTTGTTCTTTGGTTCGTTGGTTCGTTGGTTCGTTGGTTCGTTTGTTCGTTCGTTCGTTTGTTCATTTGTTCGTTGGTTCGTTGGTTCGTTGGTTCGTTGGTTCGTTGGTTCGTTGGTTCGTTGGTTCGTTGGTTCGTTGGTTCGTTGGTTCGTTGGTTCGTTGGTTCGTTGGTTCGTTGGTTCGTTGGTTCGTTGGTTCGTTGGTTCGTTGGTTCGTTGGTTCGTTGGTTCGTTGGTTCGTTGGTTCGTTTGTTCGTTTGTTCGTTTGTTCGTTGGTTCGTTGGTTCGTTGGT
>NW_027486908.1:0-19150 GCF_050908995.1 Andrena cerasifolii | reverse complement strand
CTCCTGATATATTGGCCAAAATCGGGCGAAAATTTTCAGAATGCACAAAATTGGGCTTTGTAACAGCAGAACATGCCGTCGAAAGAGATGGCACAAAGTAACGTCTCCGGAGAGCAAATCAAAAAGCGAGAAGTGGCGCAGATGTTTCGAGACAGTGACTGGTTAACGAAGAGACGCAGAATTTTCGAACGCCTCTTGAAAGGCCTGCGCCTATTATTTGCAACTTTAAGGCGATGCCTTTGAAGCTGAAATATGGTTTACCTCCTTCCACTTCATGTTCCCCTCATATATTGGCCACAATCTGGCGAAAATTTTCAGAATGCACAAAATTGGGCTTGTAACACGACAACATGCCGTCGACCGAGATGGCACAAAGTAACGTCTCCGGAGAGCAAATCAAAAGCGAGAAGTGGCGCAGATGTTTCGAGACAGTGACTGTTTAACGAAGAGACGCAGAATTTTCGAACGCCTCTTGAAAGGCCTGCGCCTCTTATTTGCAACTTTGAGGCGATGCCATTGAAGCTGAAATTTGTTATACCTCTTTCCACTTCATGTTCTCCTGATATATTGGCCAAAATATGGCGAAAATTTTCAGAATGCACAAAATTGGGCTTTGTAACAGGAGAACATGCCGTCGAAAGAGATGGCACAAAGTAACGTCTCCGCATAGCAAATCAAAAGCGAGAAGTGGCGCAGATGTTTCGAGACAGTGACTGGTTAACGAAGAGACGCAGAATTTTCAAACGCCTCTTAAAAGGCCTGCGCCACTTATTTGCAACTTTAAGGCGATGCCTTTGAAGCTGAAATTTGGTATACCTCTTTCCACTTCATGTTCTCCTGATATATTGGCCAAAATCGGGCGAAAATTTTCAGAATGCACAAAATTGGGCTTTGTAACAGCAGAACATGCCGTCGAAAGAGATGGCACAAAGTAACGTCTCCGGAGAGCAAATCAAAAAGCGAGAAGTGGCGCAGATGTTTCGAGACAGTGACTGGTTAACGAAGAGACGCAGAATTTTCGAACGCCTCTTGAAAGGCCTGCGCCTCTTATTTGCAACTTTAAGGCGATGCCTTTGAAGCTGAAATTTGGTATACCTCTTTCCACTTCATGTTCTCCTGATATATTGGCCAAAATCGGGCGAAAATTTTCAGAATGCACAAAATTGGGCTTTGTAACAGCAGAACATGCCGTCGAAAGAGATGGCACAAAGTAACGTCTCCGGAGAGCAAATCAAAAAGCGAGAAGTGGCGCAGATGTTTCGAGACAGTGACTGGTTAACGAAGAGACGCAGAATTTTCGAACGCCTCTTGAAAGGCCTGCGCCTCTTATTTGCAACTTTAAGGCGATGCCTTTGAAGCTGAAATTTGGTATACCTCTTTCCACTTCATGTTCTCCTGATATATTGGCCAAAATCGGGCGAAAATTTTCAGAATGCACAAAATTGGGCTTTGTAACAGCAGAACATGCCGTCGAAAGAGATGGCACAAAGTAACGTCTCCGGAGAGCAAATCAAAAAGCGAGAAGTGGCGCAGATGTTTCGAGACAGTGATTGGTTAACGAAGAGACGCAGAATTTTCGAACGCCTCTTGAAAGGCCTGCGCCTATTATTTGCAACTTTAAGGCGATGCCTTTGAAGCTGAAATATGGTTTACCTCCTTCCACTTCATGTTCCCCTCATATATTGGCCACAATCTGGCGAAAATTTTCAGAATGCACAAAATTGGGCTTGTAACACGACAACATGCCCTCGACCGAGATGGCACAAAGTAACGTCTCCGGAGAGCAAATCAAAAGCGAGAAGTGGCGCAGATGTTTCGAGACAGTGACTGTTTAACGAAGAGACGCAGAATTTTCGAACGCCTCTTGAAAGGCCTGCGCCTCTTATTTGCAACTTTAAGGCGATGCCTTTGAAGCTGAAATTTGTTATACCTCTTTCCACTTCATGTTCTCCTGATATATTGGCCAAAATATGGCGAAAATTTTCAGAATGCACAAAATTGGGCTTTGTAACAGGAGAACATGCCGCCGAAAGAGATGGCACAAAGTAACGTCTCCGAAGAGCAAATCAAAGAGCGAGAAGTGGCGCAGATGTTTCGAGACAGTGACTGTTTAACGAAGAGACGCAGAATTTTCGAACGCCTCTTGAAAGGCCTGCGCCTCCTATTTGCAACTTTAAGGCGATGCCTTTGAAGCTGAAATGTGGTATACCTCTTTCCACTTCATGTTCTCCTGATATATTGGCCAAAATCGGGCGAAAATTTTCAGAATGCACAAAATTGGGCTTTGTAACAGGAGATCATGCCGTTGACAGAGATGGCACAAAGTAACGTCTCCGGAGAGCAAATCAAAAAGCGAGAAGTGGCGCAGATGTTTCGAGACAGTGACTGGTTAACGAAGAGACGCAGAATTTTCGAACGCCTCTTGAAAGGCCTGCGCCTATTATTTGCAACTTTAAGGCGATGCCTTTGAAGCTGAAATATGGTTTACCTCCTTCCACTTCATGTTCCCCTCATATATTGGCCACAATCTGGCGAAAATTTTCAGAATGCACAAAAGTGGGCTTTGTAACACGACAACATGCCGTCGACCGAGATGGCACAAAGTAACGTCTCCGGAGAGCAAATCAATTAGCGAGAAGTGGCGCAGATGTTTCGAGACAGTGACTGTTTAACGAAGAGACGCAGAATTTTCGAACGCGTCTTGAAAGGCCTGCGCCTCTTATTTGCAACTTTAAGGCGATGCCTTTGAATCTGAAATTTGGTATACCTCTTTCCACTTCATGTTCTCCTGATATATTGGCCAAAATATGGCGAAAATTTTCAGATGCACAAAATTGGGCTTTGTAACAGGAGAACATGCCGCCGAAAGAGATGGCACAAAGTAACGTCTCCGAAGAGCAAATCAAAGAGCGAGAAGTGGCGCAGATGTTTCGAGACAGTGACTGTTTAACGAAGAGACGCAGAATTTTCGAACGCCTCTTGGAAGGCCTACGCATCTTATTTGCAACTTTAAGGCGATACCTTTGAAGCTGACATTTAGTATACCTCCTTCCACTTCATGTTCTCCTGATATATTGGCCAAAATCTGGCGAAAATTTTCAGAATGCACAAAATTGGGCTTTGTAACAGCAGAACATGCCGTCGAAAGAGATGGCACAAAGTAACGTCTCCGCATAGCAAATCGAAAGCGAGAAGTGGCGCAGATGTTTCGAGACAGTGACTGTTTAACGAAGAGACGCAGAATTTTCGAACGCATCTTGAAAGGCCTTGCGCCTCTTATTTGCAACTTTAAGGCGATGCCTTTGAAGCTGAAATTTGGTATACCTCTTTCCACTTCATGTTCTCCTGATATATTCGCCAAAATCGGGCGAAAATTTTCAGAATGCACAAAATTGGGCTTTGTAACAGGAGAACATGCCGCCGAAAGAGATGGCACAAAGTAACGTCTCCGGAGAGCAAATCAAAAAGCGAGAAGTGGCGCAGATGTTTCGAGACAGTGACTGGTTAACGAAGAGACGCAGAATTTTCGAACGCCTCTTGAAAGGCCTGCGCCTCTTATTTGCAACTTTAAGGCGATGCCTTTGAAGCTGAAATTTGGTATACCTCTTTCCACTTCATGTTCTCCTGATATATTGGCCAAAATCGGGCGAAAATTTTCAGAATGCACAAAATTGGGCTTTGTAACAGCAGAACATGCCGTCGAAAGAGATGGCACAAAGTAACGTCTCCGGAGAGCAAATCAAAAAGCGAGAAGTGGCGCAGATGTTTCGAGACAGTGACTGGTTAACGAAGAGACGCAGAATTTTCGAACGCCTCTTGAAAGGCCTGCGCCTATTATTTGCAACTTTAAGGCGATGCCTTTGAAGCTGAAATATGGTTTACCTCCTTCCACTTCATGTTCCCCTCATATATTGGCCACAATCTGGCGAAAATTTTCAGAATGCACAAAAGTGGGCTTTGTAACACGACAACATGCCGTCGACCGAGATGGCACAAAGTAACGTCTCCGGAGAGCAAATCAATTAGCGAGAAGTTGCGCAGATGTTTCGAGACAGTGACTGTTTAACGAAGAGACGCAGAATTTTCGAACGCCTCTTGAAAGGCCTGCGCCTCTTATTTGCAACTTTAAGGCGATGCCTTTGAAGCTGAAATTTGGTATACCTCTTTCCACTTCATGTTCTCCTGATATATTGGCCAAAATATGGCGAAAATTTTCAGATGCACAAAATTGGGCTTTGTAACAGGAGAACATGCCGCCGAAAGAGATGGCACAAAGTAACGTCTCCGAAGAGCAAATCAAAGAGCGAGAAGTGGCGCAGATGTTTCGAGACAGTGACTGTTTAACGAAGAGACGCAGAATTTTCGAACGCCTCTTGAAAGGCCTGCGCCTCTTATTTGCTACTTTAAGGCGATGCCTTTGAAGCTGAAATTTAGTATACCTCCTTCCACTTCATGTTCTCCTGATATATTCGCCACAATCTGGCGAAAATTTTCAGAAAGCACAAAATTGGGCTTTGTAACAGGAGAACATGCCGTCGAAAGAGATGGCACAAAGTAACGTCTCCGCATAGCAAATCAAAGAGCGAGAAGTGGCGCAGATGTTTCGAGACAGTGACTGTGTAACGAAGAGACGCAGAATTTTCGAACGCCTCTTGGAAGGCCTGCGCCTCTTATTTGCAACTTTGAGGCGATGCCATTGAAGCTGAAATTTGTTATACCTCTTTCCACTTCATGTTCTCCTGATATATTGGCCAAAATATGGCGAAAATTTTCAGAATGCACAAAATTGGGCTTTGTAACAGGAGAACATGCCGTCGAAAGAGATGGCACAAAGTAACGTCTCCGCATAGCAAATCAAAAGCGAGAAGTGGCGCAGATGTTTCGAGACAGTGACTGGTTAACGAAGAGACGCAGAATTTTCAAACGCCTCTTAAAAGGCCTGCGCCACTTATTTGCAACTTTAAGGCGATGCCTTTGAAGCTGAAATTTGGTATACCTCTTTCCACTTCATGTTCTCCTGATATATTGGCCAAAATCGGGCGAAAATTTTCAGAATGCACAAAATTGGGCTTTGTAACAGCAGAACATGCCGTCGAAAGAGATGGCACAAAGTAACGTCTCCGGAGAGCAAATCAAAAAGCGAGAAGTGGCGCAGATGTTTCGAGACAGTGACTGGTTAACGAAGAGACGCAGAATTTTCGAACGCCTCTTGAAAGGCCTGCGCCTCTTATTTGCAACTTTAAGGCGATGCCTTTGAAGCTGAAATTTGGTATACCTCTTTCCACTTCATGTTCTCCTGATATATTGGCCAAAATCGGGCGAAAATTTTCAGAATGCACAAAATTGGGCTTTGTAACAGCAGAACATGCCGTCGAAAGAGATGGCACAAAGTAACGTCTCCGGAGAGCAAATCAAAAAGCGAGAAGTGGCGCAGATGTTTCGAGACAGTGATTGGTTAACGAAGAGACGCAGAATTTTCGAACGCCTCTTGAAAGGCCTGCGCCTATTATTTGCAACTTTAAGGCGATGCCTTTGAAGCTGAAATATGGTTTACCTCCTTCCACTTCATGTTCCCCTCATATATTGGCCACAATCTGGCGAAAATTTTCAGAATGCACAAAATTGGGCTTGTAACACGACAACATGCCCTCGACCGAGATGGCACAAAGTAACGTCTCCGGAGAGCAAATCAAAAGCGAGAAGTGGCGCAGATGTTTCGAGACAGTGACTGTTTAACGAAGAGACGCAGAATTTTCGAACGCCTCTTGAAAGGCCTGCGCCTCTTATTTGCAACTTTAAGGCGATGCCTTTGAAGCTGAAATTTGTTATACCTCTTTCCACTTCATGTTCTCCTGATATATTGGCCAAAATATGGCGAAAATTTTCAGAATGCACAAAATTGGGCTTTGTAACAGGAGAACATGCCGCCGAAAGAGATGGCACAAAGTAACGTCTCCGAAGAGCAAATCAAAGAGCGAGAAGTGGCGCAGATGTTTCGAGACAGTGACTGTTTAACGAAGAGACGCAGAATTTTCGAACGCCTCTTGAAAGGCCTGCGCCTCTTATTTGCAACTTTAAGGCGATGCCTTTGAAGCTGAAATTTAGTATACCTCCTTCCACTTCATGTTCTCCTGATATATTCGCCACAATCTGGCGAAAATTTTCAGAAAGCACAAAATTGGGCTTTGTAACAGGAGAACATGCCGTCGAAAGAGATGGCACAAAGTAACGTCTCCGCATAGCAAATCAAAGAGCGAGAAGTGGCGCAGATGTTTCGAGACAGTGACTGGTTAACGAAGAGACGCAGAATTTTCGAACGCCTCTTGAAAGGCCTGCGCCTCCTATTTGCAACTTTAAGGCGATGCCTTTGAAGCTGAAATGTGGTATACCTCTTTCCACTTCATGTTCTCCTGATATATTGGCCAAAATCGGGCGAAAATTTTCAGAATGCACAAAATTGGGCTTTGTAACAGGAGATCATGCCGTTGACAGAGATGGCACAAAGTAACGTCTCCGGAGAGCAAATCAAAAAGCGAGAAGTGGCGCAGATGTTTCGAGACAGTGACTGGTTAACGAAGAGACGCAGAATTTTCGAACGCCTCTTGAAAGGCCTGCGCCTATTATTTGCAACTTTAAGGCGATGCCTTTGAAGCTGAAATATGGTTTACCTCCTTCCACTTCATGTTCCCCTCATATATTGGCCACAATCTGGCGAAAATTTTCAGAATGCACAAAAGTGGGCTTTGTAACACGACAACATGCCGTCGACCGAGATGGCACAAAGTAACGTCTCCGGAGAGCAAATCAATTAGCGAGAAGTGGCGCAGATGTTTCGAGACAGTGACTGTTTAACGAAGAGACGCAGAATTTTCGAACGCGTCTTGAAAGGCCTGCGCCTCTTATTTGCAACTTTAAGGCGATGCCTTTGAATCTGAAATTTGGTATACCTCTTTCCACTTCATGTTCTCCTGATATATTGGCCAAAATATGGCGAAAATTTTCAGATGCACAAAATTGGGCTTTGTAACAGGAGAACATGCCGCCGAAAGAGATGGCACAATGTAACGTCTCCGAAGAGCAAATCAAAGAGCGAGAAGTGGCGCAGATGTTTCGAGACAGTGACTGTTTAACGAAGAGACGCAGAATTTTCGAACGCCTCTTGAAAGGCCTGCGCCTCTTATTTGCTACTTTAAGGCGATGCCTTTGAAGCTGAAATTTAGTATACCTCCTTCCACTTCATGTTCTCCTGATATATTCGCCACAATCTGGCGAAAATTTTCAGAAAGCACAAAATTGGGCTTTGTAACAGGAGAACATGCCGTCGAAAGAGATGGCACAAAGTAACGTCTCCGCATAGCAAATCAAAGAGCGAGAAGTGGCGCAGATGTTTCGAGACAGTGACTGTGTAACGAAGAGACGCAGAATTTTCGAACGCCTCTTGAAAGGCCTGCGCCTATTATTTGCAACTTTAAGGCGATGCCTTTGAAGCTGAAATATGGTTTACCTCCTTCCACTTCATGTTCCCCTCATATATTGGCCACAATCTGGCGAAAATTTTCAGAATGCACAAAAGTGGGCTTGTAACACGACAACATGCCGTCGACCGAGATGGCACAAAGTAACGTCTCCGGAGAGCAAATCAATTAGCGAGAAGTGGCGCAGATGTTTCGAGACAGTGACTGTTTAACGAAGAGACGCAGAATTTTCGAACGCCTCTTGAAAGGCCTGCGCCTCTTATTAGCAACTTTAAGGCGATGCCTTTGAAGCTGAAATTTGTTATACCTCTTTCCACTTCATGTTCTCCTGATATATTGGCCACAATCTGGCGAAAATTTTCAGAAAGCACAAAATTGGGCTTTGTAACAGGAGAACATGCCGTCGAAAGAGATGGCACAAAGTAACGTCTCCGCATAGCAAATCAAAGAGCGAGAAGTGGCGCAGATGTTTCGAGACAGTGACTGGTTAACGAAAAGACGCAGAATTTTCGAACGCCTCTTGAAAGGCCTGCGCCTCCTATTTGCAACTTTAAGGCGATGCCTTTGAAGCTGAAATGTGGTATACCTCTTTCCACTTCATGTTCTCCTGATATATTGGCCAAAATCGGGCGAAAATTTTCAGAATGCACAAAATTGGGCTTTGTAACAGCAGAACATGCCGTCGAAAGAGATGGCACAAAGTAACGTCTCCGGAGAGCAAATCAATTAGCGAGAAGTGGCGCAGATGTTTCGAGACAGTGACTGTTTAACGAAGAGACGCAGAATTTTCGAACGCCTCTTGAAAGGCCTGCGCCTCTTATTTGCAACTTTAAGGCGATGCCATTGAAGCTGCAATGTGGTATACCTCTTTCCACTTCATGTTCTCCTGATATATTGGCCAAAATCGGGCGAAAATTTTCAGAATGCACAAAATTGGGCTTTGTAACAGCAGAACATGCCGTCGAAAGAGATGGCACAAAGTAACGTCTCCGGAGAGCAAATCAAAAAGCGAGAAGTGGCGCAGATGTTTCGAGACAGTGACTGGTTAACGAAGAGACGCAGAATTTTCGAACGCCTCTTGAAAGGCCTGCGCCTATTATTTGCAACTTTAATGCGATGCCTTTGAAGCTGAAATATGGTTTACCTCCTTCCACTTCATGTTCCCCTCATATATTGGCCACAATCTGGCGAAAATTTTCAGAATGCACAAAAGTGGGCTTGTAACACGACAACATGCCGTCGACCGAGATGGCACAAAGTAACGTCTCCGGAGAGCAAATCAATTAGCGAGAAGTGGCGCAGATGTTTCGAGACAGTGACTGTTTAACGAAGAGACGCAGAATTTTCGAACGCCTCTTGAAAGGCTTGCGCCTCTTATTTGCAACTTTAAGGCGATGCCTTTGAAGCTGAAATTTGTTATACCTATTTCCACTTCATGTTCTCCTGATATATTGGCCAAAATATGGCGAAAATTTTCAGAAAGCACAAAATTGGGCTTTGTAACAGGAGAACATGCCGTCGAAAGAGATGGCACAAAGTAACGTCTCCGCATAGCAAATCAAAGAGCGAGAAGTGGCGCAGATGTTTCGAGACAGTGACTGGTTAACGAAGAGACGCAGAATTTTCGAACGCCTCTTGAAAGGCCTGCGCCTCCTATTTGCAACTTTAAGGCGATGCCTTTGAAGCTGAAATGTGGTATACCTCTTTCCACTTCATGTTCTCCTGATATATTGGCCAAAATCGGGCGAAAATTTTCAGAATGCACAAAATTGGGCTTTGTAACAGGAGATCATGCCGTTGACAGAGATGGCACAAAGTAACGTCTCCGGAGAGCAAATCAAAAAGCGAGAAGTGGCGCAGATGTTTCGAGACAGTGACTGGTTAACGAAGAGACGCAGAATTTTCGAACGCCTCTTGAAAGGCCTGCGCCTATTATTTGCAACTTTAAGGCGATGCCTTTGAAGCTGAAATATGGTTTACCTCCTTCCACTTCATGTTCCCCTCATATATTGGCCACAATCTGGCGAAAATTTTCAGAATGCACAAAAGTGGGCTTTGTAACACGACAACATGCCGTCGACCGAGATGGCACAAAGTAACGTCTCCGGAGAGCAAATCAATTAGCGAGAAGTGGCGCAGATGTTTCGAGACAGTGACTGTGTAACGAAGAGACGCAGAATTTTCGAACGCCTCTTGAAAGGCCTGCGCCTATTATTTGCAACTTTAAGGCGATGCCTTTGAAGCTGAAATATGGTTTACCTCCTTCCACTTCATGTTCCCCTCATATATTGGCCACAATCTGGCGAAAATTTTCAGAATGCACAAAAGTGGGCTTGTAACACGACAACATGCCGTCGACCGAGATGGCACAAAGTAACGTCTCCGGAGAGCAAATCAATTAGCGAGAAGTGGCGCAGATGTTTCGAGACAGTGACTGTTTAACGAAGAGACGCAGAATTTTCGAACGCCTCTTGAAAGGCCTGCGCCTCTTATTTGCAACTTTAAGGCGATGCCTTTGAAGCTGAAATTTGTTATACCTCTTTCCACTTCATGTTCTCCTGATATATTGGCCAAAATATGGCGAAAATTTTCAGAATGCACAAAATTGGGCTTTGTAACAGGAGAACATGCCGTCGAAAGAGATGGCACAAAGTAACGTCTCCGCATAGCAAATCAAAGAGCGAGAAGTGGCGCAGATGTTTCGAGACAGTGACTGGTTAACGAAAAGACGCAGAATTTTCGAACGCCTCTTGAAAGGCCTGCGCCTCCTATTTGCAACTTTAAGGCGATGCCTTTGAAGCTGAAATGTGGTATACCTCTTTCCACTTCATGTTCTCCTGATATATTGGCCAAAATCGGGCGAAAATTTTCAGAATGCACAAAATTGGGCTTTGTAACAGGAGATCATGCCGTCGAAAGAGATGGCACAAAGTAACGTCTCCGCATAGCAAATCAAAGAGCGAGAAGTGGCGCAGATGTTTCGAGACAGTGACTGTGTAACGAAGAGACGCAGAATTTTCGAACGCCTCTTGAAAGGCCTGCGCCTATTATTTGCAACTTTAAGGCGATGCCTTTGAAGCTGAAATATGGTTTACCTCCTTCCACTTCATGTTCCCCTCATATATTGGCCACAATCTGGCGAAAATTTTCAGAATGCACAAAATTGGGCTTGTAACACGACAACATGCCGTCGACCGAGATGGCACAAAGTAACGTCTCCGGAGAGCAAATCAATTAGCGAGAAGTGGCGCAGATGTTTCGAGACAGTGACTGTTTAACGAAGAGACGCAGAATTTTCGAACGCCTCTTGAAAGGCCTGCGCCTCTTATTTGCAACTTTAAGGCGATGCCATTGAAGCTGAAATTTGTTATACCTCTTTCCACTTCATGTTCTCCTGATATATTGGCCAAAATATGGCGAAAATTTTCAGAATGCACAAAATTGGGCTTTGTAACAGGAGAACATGCCGCCGAAAGAGATGGCACAAAGTAACGTCTCCGAAGAGCAAATCAAAGAGCGAGAAGTGGCGCAGATGTTTCGAGACAGTGACTGTTTAACGAAGAGACGCAGAATTTTCGAACGCCTCTTGAAAGGCCTGCGCCTCTTATTTGCAACTTTAAGGCGATGCCTTTGAAGCTGAAATTTAGTATACCTCCTTCCACTTCATGTTCTCCTGATATATTCGCCACAATCTGGCGAAAATTTTCAGAAAGCACAAAATTGGGCTTTGTAACAGGAGAACATGCCGTCGAAAGAGATGGCACAAAGTAACGTCTCCGCATAGCAAATCAAAGAGCGAGAAGTGGCGCAGATGTTTCGAGACAGTGACTGTGTAACGAAGAGACGCAGAATTTTCGAACGCCTCTTGGAAGGCCTACGCCTCTTATTTGCAACTTTAAGGCGATACCTTTGATGCTGACATTTAGTATACCTCCTTCCACTTCATGTTCTCCTGATATATTGGCCAAAATCTGGCGAAAATTTTCAGAATGCACAAAATTGGGCTTTGTAACAGCAGAACATGCCGTCGAAAGAGATGGCACAAAGTAACGTCTCCGCATAGCAAATCAAAGAGCGAGAAGTGGCGCAGATGTTTCGAGACAGTGACTGGTTAACGAAAAGACGCAGAATTTTCGAACGCCTCTTGAAAGGCCTGCGCCTCCTATTTGCAACTTTAAGGCGATGCCTTTGAAGCTGAAATGTGGTATACCTCTTTCCACTTCATGTTCTCCTGATATATTGGCCAAAATCGGGCGAAAATTTTCAGAATGCACAAAATTGGGCTTTGTAACAGGAGATCATGCCGTCGAAAGAGATGGCACAAAGTAACGTCTCCGCATAGCAAATCAAAGAGCGAGAAGTGGCGCAGATGTTCCGAGACAGTGACTGTGTAACGAAGAGACGCAGAATTTTCGAACGCCTCTTGAAAGGCCTGCGCCTATTATTTGCAACTTTAAGGCGATGCCTTTGAAGCTGAAATATGGTTTACCTCCTTCCACTTCATGTTCCCCTCATATATTGGCCACAATCTGGCGAAAATTTTCAGAATGCACAAAATTGGGCTTGTAACACGACAACATGCCGTCGACCGAGATGGCACAAAGTAACGTCTCCGGAGAGCAAATCAATTAGCGAGAAGTGGCGCAGATGTTTCGAGACAGTGACTGTTTAACGAAGAGACGCAGAATTTTCGAACGCCTCTTGAAAGGCCTGCGCCTCTTATTTGCAACTTTAAGGCGATGCCATTGAAGCTGAAATTTGTTATACCTCTTTCCACTTCATGTTCTCCTGATATATTGGCCAAAATATGGCGAAAATTTTCAGAATGCAGAAAATTGGGCTTTGTAACAGGAGAACATGCCGCCGAAAGAGATGGCACAAAGTAACGTCTCCGAAGAGCAAATCAAAGAGCGAGAAGTGGCGCAGATGTTTCGAGACAGTGACTGTTTAACGAAGAGACGCAGAATTTTCGAACGCCTCTTGAAAGGCCTGCGCCTCTTATTTGCAACTTTAAGGCGATGCCTTTGAAGCTGAAATTTAGTATACCTCCTTCCACTTCATGTTCTCCTGATATATTCGCCACAATCTGGCGAAAATTTTCAGAAAGCACAAAATTGGGCTTTGTAACAGGAGAACATGCCGTCGAAAGAGATGGCACAAAGTAACGTCTCCGCATAGCAAATCAAAGAGCGAGAAGTGGCGCAGATGTTTCGAGACAGTGACTGTGTAACGAAGAGACGCAGAATTTTCGAACGCCTCTTGGAAGGCCTACGCCTCTTATTTGCAACTTTAAGGCGATACCTTTGATGCTGACATTTAGTATACCTCCTTCCACTTCATGTTCTCCTGATATATTGGCCAAAATCTGGCGAAAATTTTCAGAATGCACAAAATTGGGCTTTGTAACAGCAGAACATGCCGTCGAAAGAGATGGCACAAAGTAACGTCTCCGCATAGCAAATCAAAAGCGAGAAGTGGCGCAGATGTTTCGAGACAGTGACTGGTTAACGAAGAGACGCAGAATTTTCGAACGCCTCTTGAAAGGCCTGCGCCTCTTATTTGCAACTTTAAGGCGATGCCTTTGAAGCTGAAATTTGGTATACCTCTTTCCACTTCATGTTCTCCTGATATATTGGCCAAAATCGGGCGAAAATTTTCAGAATGCACAAAATTGGGCTTTGTAACAGCAGAACATGCCGTCGAAAGAGATGGCACAAAGTAACGTCTCCGGAGAGCAAATCAAAAAGCGAGAAGTGGCGCAGATGTTTCGAGACAGTGACTGGTTAACGAAGAGACGCAGAATTTTCGAACGCCTCTTGAAAGGCCTGCGCCTCTTATTTGCAACTTTAAGGCGATGCCTTTGAAGCTGAAATTTGGTATACCTCTTTCCACTTCATGTTCTCCTGATATATTGGCCAAAATCGGGCGAAAATTTTCAGAATGCACAAAATTGGGCTTTGTAACAGCAGAACATGCCGTCGAAAGAGATGGCACAAAGTAACGTCTCCGGAGAGCAAATCAAAAAGCGAGAAGTGGCGCAGATGTTTCGAGACAGTGACTGGTTAACGAAGAGACGCAGAATTTTCGAACGCCTCTTGAAAGGCCTGCGCCTATTATTTGCAACTTTAATGCGATGCCTTTGAAGCTGAAATATGGTTTACCTCCTTCCACTTCATGTTCCCCTCATATATTGGCCACAATCTGGCGAAAATTTTCAGAATGCACAAAAGTGGGCTTGTAACACGACAACATGCCGTCGACCGAGATGGCACAAAGTAACGTCTCCGGAGAGCAAATCAATTAGCGAGAAGTGGCGCAGATGTTTCGAGACAGTGACTGTTTAACGAAGAGACGCAGAATTTTCGAACGCCTCTTGAAAGGCCTGCGCCTCTTATTTGCAACTTTAAGGCGATGCCTTTGAAGCTGAAATTTGTTATACCTCTTTCCACTTCATGTTCTCCTGATATATTGGCCAAAATATGGCGAAAATTTTCAGAATGCACAAAATTGGGCTTTGTAACAGGAGAACATGCCGCCGAAAGAGATGGCACAAAGTAACGTCTCCGAAGAGCAAATCAAAGAGCGAGAAGTGGCGCAGATGTTTCGAGACAGTGACTGTTTAACGAAGAGACGCAGAATTTTCGAACGCCTCTTGAAAGGCCTGCGCCTCTTATTTGCAACTTTAAGGCGATGCCTTTGAAGCTGAAATTTAGTATACCTCCTTCCACTTCATGTTCTCCTGATATATTCGCCACAATCTGGCGAAAATTTTCAGAAAGCACAAAATTGGGCTTTGTAACAGGAGAACATGCCGTCGAAAGAGATGGCACAAAGTAACGTCTCCGCATAGCAAATCAAAGAGCGAGAAGTGGCGCAGATGTTTCGAGACAGTGACTGGTTAACGAAGAGACGCAGAATTTAAATATGGTTTACCTCCTTCCACTTCATGTTCCCCTCATATATTGGCCACAATCTGGCGAAAATTTTCAGAATGCACAAAAGTGGGCTTTGTAACACGACAACATGCCGTCGACCGAGATGGCACAAAGTAACGTCTCCGGAGAGCAAATCAATTAGCGAGAAGTGGCGCAGATGTTTCGAGACAGTGACTGTTTAACGAAGAGACGCAGAATTTTCGAACGCGTCTTGAAAGGCCTGCGCCTCTTATTTGCAACTTTAAGGCGATGCCTTTGAATCTGAAATTTGGTATACCTCTTTCCACTTCATGTTCTCCTGATATATTGGCCAAAATATGGCGAAAATTTTCAGATGCACAAAATTGGGCTTTGTAACAGGAGAACATGCCGCCGAAAGAGATGGCACAAAGTAACGTCTCCGAAGAGCAAATCAAAGAGCGAGAAGTGGCGCAGATGTTTCGAGACAGTGACTGTTTAACGAAGAGACGCAGAATTTTCGAACGCCTCTTGAAAGGCCTGCGCCTCTTATTTGCTACTTTAAGGCGATGCCTTTGAAGCTGAAATTTAGTATACCTCCTTCCACTTCATGTTCTCCTGATATATTCGCCACAATCTGGCGAAAATTTTCAGAAAGCACAAAATTGGGCTTTGTAACAGGAGAACATGCCGTCGAAAGAGATGGCACAAAGTAACGTCTCCGCATAGCAAATCAAAGAGCGAGAAGTGGCGCAGATGTTTCGAGACAGTGACTGTGTAACGAAGAGACGCAGAATTTTCGAACGCCTCTTGAAAGGCCTGCGCCTATTATTTGCAACTTTAAGGCGATGCCTTTGAAGCTGAAATATGGTTTACCTCCTTCCACTTCATGTTCCCCTCATATATTGGCCACAATCTGGCGAAAATTTTCAGAATGCACAAAAGTGGGCTTTTAACACGACAACATGCCGTCGACCGAGATGGCACAAAGTAACGTCTCCGGAGAGCAAATCAATTAGCGAGAAGTGGCGCAGATGTTTCGAGACAGTGACTGTTTAACGAAGAGACGCAGAATTTTCGAACGCCTCTTGAAAGGCCTGCGCCTCTTATTTGCAACTTTAAGGCGATGCCTTTGAAGCTGAAATTTGGTATACCTCTTTCCACTTCATGTTCTCCTGATATATTGGCCAATATCGGGCGAAAATTTTCAGAATGCACAAAATTGGGCTTTGTAACAGCAGAACATGCCGTCGAAAGAGATGGCACAAAGTAACGTCTCCGGAGAGCAAATCAAAAAGCGAGAAGTGGCGCAGATGTTTCGAGACAGTGACTGGTTAACGAAGAGACGCAGAATTTTCGAACGCCTCTTGAAAGGCCTGCGCCTCTTATTTGCAACTTTAAGGCGATGCCTTTGAAGCTGAAATTTGGTATACCTCTTTCCACTTCATGTTCTCCTGATATATTGGCCAATATCGGGCGAAAATTTTCAGAATGCACAAAATTGGGCTTTGTAACAGCAGAACATGCCGTCGAAAGAGATGGCACAAAGTAACGTCTCCGGAGAGCAAATCAAAAAGCGAGAAGTGGCGCAGATGTTTCGAGACAGTGACTGGTTAACGAAGAGACGCAGAATTTTCGAACGCCTCTTGAAAGGCCTGCGCCTCTTATTTGCAACTTTAAGGCGATGCCTTTGAAGCTGAAATTTGGTATACCTCTTTCCACTTCATGTTCTCCTGATATATTGGCCAAAATCGGGCGAAAATTTTCAGAATGCACAAAATTGGGCTTTGTAACAGCAGAACATGCCGTCGAAAGAGATGGCACAAAGTAACGTCTCCGGAGAGCAATTCAAAAAGCGAGAAGTGGCGCAGATGTTTCGAGACAGTGACTGGTTAACGAAGAGACGCAGAATTTTCGAACGCCTCTTGAAAGGCCTGCGCCTATTATTTGCAACTTTAAGGCGATGCCTTTGAAGCTGAAATATGGTTTACCTCCTTCCACTTCATGTTCCCCTCATATATTGGCCACAATCTGGCGAAAATTTTCAGAATGCACAAAAGTGGGCTTTTAACACGACAACATGCCGTCGACCGAGATGGCACAAAGTAACGTCTCCGGAGAGCAAATCAATTAGCGAGAAGTGGCGCAGATGTTTCGAGACAGTGACTGTTTAACGAAGAGACGCAGAATTTTCGAACGCCTCTTGAAAGGCCTGCGCCTCTTATTTGCAACTTTAAGGCGATGCCTTTGAAGCTGAAATTTGGTATACCTCTTTCCACTTCATGTTCTCCTGATATATTGGCCAATATCGGGCGAAAATTTTCAGAATGCACAAAATTGGGCTTTGTAACAGCAGAACATGCCGTCGAAAGAGATGGCACAAAGTAACGTCTCCGGAGAGCAAATCAAAAAGCGAGAAGTGGCGCAGATGTTTCGAGACAGTGACTGGTTAACGAAGAGACGCAGAATTTTCGAACGCCTCTTGAAAGGCCTGCGCCTCTTATTTGCAACTTTAAGGCGATGCCTTTGAAGCTGAAATTTGGTATACCTCTTTCCACTTCATGTTCTCCTGATATATTGGCCAAAATCGGGCGAAAATTTTCAGAATGCACAAAATTGGGCTTTGTAACAGCAGAACATGCCGTCGAAAGAGATGGCACAAAGTAACGTCTCCGGAGAGCAATTCAAAAAGCGAGAAGTGGCGCAGATGTTTCGAGACAGTGACTGGTTAACGAAGAGACGCAGAATTTTCGAACGCCTCTTGAAAGGCCTGCGCCTATTATTTGCAACTTTAAGGCGATGCCTTTGAAACTGAAATATGGTTTACCTCCTTCCACTTCATGTTCCCCTCATATATTGGCCACAATCTGGCGAAAATTTTCAGAATGCACAAAAGTGGGCTTGTAACACGACAACATGCCGTCGACCGAGATGGCACAAAGTAACGTCTCCGGAGAGCAAATCAATTAGCGAGAAGTGGCGCAGATGTTTCGAGACAGTGACTGTTTAACGAAGAGACGCAGAATTTTCGAACGCCTCTTGAAAGGCCTGCGCCTCTTATTTGCAACTTTAAGGCGATGCCTTTGAAGCTGAAATTTGTTATACCTCTTTCCACTTCATGTTCTCCTGATATATTGGCCACAATCTGGCGAAAATTTTCAGAAAGCACAAAATTGGGCTTTGTAACAGGAGAACATGCCGTCGAAAGAGATGGCACAAAGTAACGTCTCCGCATAGCAAATCAAAGAGCGAGAAGTGGCGCAGATGTTTCGAGACAGTGACTGGTTAACGAAAAGACGCAGAATTTTCGAACGCCTCTTGAAAGGCCTGCGCCTCTTATTTGCAACTTTAAGGCGATGCCTTTGAAGCTGAAATTTGGTATACCTCTTTCCACTTCATGTTCTCCTGATATATTGGCCAAAATCGGGCGAAAAATTTTCAGAATGCACAAAATTGGGCTTTGTAACAGCAGAACATGCCGTCGAAAGAGATGGCACAAAGTAACGTCTCCGGAGAGCAAATCAAAAAGCGAGAAGTGGCGCAGATGTTTCGAGACAGTGACTGGTTAACGAAGAGACGCAGAATTTTCGAACGCCTCTTGAAAGGCCTGCGCCTATTATTTGCAACTTTAATGCGATGCCTTTGAAGCTGAAATATGGTTTACCTCCTTCCACTTCATGTTCCCCTCATATATTGGCCACAATCTGGCGAAAATTTTCAGAATGCACAAAAGTGGGCTTGTAACACGACAACATGCCGTCGACCGAGATGGCACAAAGTAACGTCTCCGGAGAGCAAATCAATTAGCGAGAAGTGGCGCAGATGTTTCGAGACAGTGACTGTTTAACGAAGAGACGCAGAATTTTCGAACGCCTCTTGAAAGGCCTGCGCCTCTTATTTGCAACTTTAAGGCGATGCCTTTGAAGCTGAAATTTGTTATACCTCTTTCCACTTCATGTTCTCCTGATATATTGGCCAAAATATGGCGAAAATTTTCAGAATGCACAAAATTGGGCTTTGTAACAGGAGAACATGCCGCCGAAAGAGATGGCACAAAGTAACGTCTCCGAAGAGCAAATCAAAGAGCGAGAAGTGGCGCAGATGTTTCGAGACAGTGACTGTTTAACGAAGAGACGCAGAATTTTCGAACGCCTCTTGAAAGGCCTGCGCCTCTTATTTGCAACTTTAAGGCGATGCCTTTGAAGCTGAAATTTAGTATACCTCCTTCCACTTCATGTTCTCCTGATATATTCGCCACAATCTGGCGAAAATTTTCAGAAAGCACAAAATTGGGCTTTGTAACAGGAGAACATGCCGTCGAAAGAGATGGCACAAAGTAACGTCTCCGCATAGCAAATCAAAGAGCGAGAAGTGGCGCAGATGTTTCGAGACAGTGACTGGTTAACGAAGAGACGCAGAATTTAAATATGGTTTACCTCCTTCCACTTCATGTTCCCCTCATATATTGGCCACAATCTGGCGAAAATTTTCAGAATGCACAAAAGTGGGCTTTGTAACACGACAACATGCCGTCGACCGAGATGGCACAAAGTAACGTCTCCGGAGAGCAAATCAATTAGCGAGAAGTGGCGCAGATGTTTCGAGACAGTGACTGTTTAACGAAGAGACGCAGAATTTTCGAACGCGTCTTGAAAGGCCTGCGCCTCTTATTTGCAACTTTAAGGCGATGCCTTTGAATCTGAAATTTGGTATACCTCTTTCCACTTCATGTTCTCCTGATATATTGGCCAAAATATGGCGAAAATTTTCAGATGCACAAAA
>NW_027486907.1:10000-19155 GCF_050908995.1 Andrena cerasifolii | reverse complement strand
GGACGGACCGACCGACCGACCGACCGACCGACCGACCAACCGACCGACCGACCGACCGACCGACCGACCGACCGACCGACCGACCGACGGACTGACTGACCGACTGACCGACCGACCGGCCGACCGACCGACCGACCGACGGACTGACTGATCGACTGACCGACTGACCGACCGACCGACCGAACGACCGACGGACTGACTGATCGACTGACCGACTGACCGACTGACCGACTGAACGACTGACCGACCGACCGACCGACCGACCGACCGAACGACCGACCGACTGACCGACTGACCGACCGACCGGCCGACCGACCGACCGACCGACGGACCGACTGACCGACTGACCGACTGACCGACCGACCGACCGAACGACCGACCGAACGACCGACCGACCGACCGACCGACGGACTGACTGACCGACTGACCGACCGACCGGCCGACCGACCGACCGACCGACCGTCGGACTGACTGATCGACTGACCGACTGACCGACCGACCGACCGACCGACCGACGGACTGACCGACTGACCGACCGACCGACCGACGGACTGACTGACCGACTGACCGACTGACCGACCGACCGACCGAACGACCGACCGAACGACCGACCGACCGACCGACCGACCGACGGACTGACTGACCGACTGACCGACTGACCGACTGACCGACTGAACGACTGACCGACCGACCGACCGACCGACCGACCGAACGACCGACAGACCGACCGACGGACCGACTGACCGACTGACCGACTGACCGACCGACCGGTCGACCAACCGACCGACCGACAGACCGACCGACGGACTGACTGACCGACGGACTGACTGACCGACTGACCGACTGACTGACCGACTGACCGACTGACCGACCGACCGACCGACCGACCGACCGACCGACCGACCGACCGACCGACCGACCGACCGACCGACCGTCCGTCCGACCGACGGACTGAAGGTCCGACTGACCGACTGACCGACCGACCGACCGACCGACCGACCGAACGACCAACCGACCGACCGACCGACCGACCGACCGACCGACCGACCGACCGACCGACCGACGGACTGACTGACCGACTGACCGACTGACCGACTGACCGACCGACAGGCCGACCGACCGACCGACCGACTGACCGACTGACCGACCGACCGACCGACCGACCGACCGACCGACCGACCGACCGACCGACCGACCGACCGACCGACCGACCGACCGACCGACGGACTGACTGACCAACTGACCGACTGACCTACGGACTGACTGACCGACTGACCGACCGACCGACCGACCGACCGACCGACCGACCGACCGACCGACCGACGGACCGACGGACTGACTGACCGACTGACCGACTGACCGACCGACCGACCGAACGACTGACCGAACGACCGACCGACCGACCGACGGACGGACCGACCGACCGACCGACCGACCGACCGACCAACCGACCGACCGACCGACCGACCGACCGACCGACCCACCGACCGACCGACGGACTGACTGACCGACTGACCGACCGACCGGCCGACCGACCGACCGACCGACCGACGGACTGACTGATCGACTGACCGACTGACCGACCGACCGACCGAACGACCGACGGACTGACTGATCGACTGACCGACTGACCGACTGACCGACTGAACGACTGACCGACCGACCGACCGACCGACCGACCGAACGACCGACCGACTGACCGACTGACCGACCGACCGGCCGACCGACCGACCGACCGACCGACCGACGGACTGACAGATCGACTGACCGACTGACCGACCGACCGACCGACCGACGGACTGACTGACCGACTGACCGACTGACCGACTGACTGACCGACTGACCGACCGACCGACCGACGGACTGACTGATCGACTGACCGACTGAGCGACCGACCGACCGAACGACCGACCGACCGACCGACCGACCGACTGACCGACCGACTGACCGACCGACCGACCGACCGACCGTCCGACCGACGGACTGACTGACCGACTGACCGAACGACCGACCAACCGACCGACCGACCGACGGACCGACCAACTGACCGACTGACCGACTGACCGACTGACCGACTGACCGACTGACCGACTGACCGACTGACCGACTGACCGACCGACCGACCGACCGAACGACCAACCGACCGACCGACCGACCGACCGACCGACCGACCGACCGACCGACCGACGGACTGACTGACCGACTGACCGACTGAACGACTGACCGACCGACAGGCCGACCGACCGACCGACCGACCAACCGACTGACCGACTGACCGACCGACCGACCGACCGACCGACGGACTGACCGACTGACCGACCGACCGACCGACGGACTGACTGACCGACTGACCGACTGACCGACCGACCGACCGAACGACCGACCGACGGACTGACTGATCGACTGACCGACTGACCGACTGACCGACTGAACGACTGACCGACCGACCGACCGACCGACCGACCGACCGACCGACCGACCGACCGACCGACCGTCGGACTGACTGATCGACTGACCGACTGACCGACCGACCGACCGACCGACCGACGGACTGACCGACTGACCGACCGACCGACCGACGGACTGACTGACCGACTGACCGACTGACCGACCGACCGACCGAACGACCGACCGAACGACCGACCGACCGACCGACCGACCGTCGGACTGACTGATCGACTGACCGACTGACCGACCGACCGACCGACCGACCGACGGACTGACCGACTGACCGACCGACCGACCGACGGACTGACTGACCGACTGACCGACTGACCGACCGACCGACCGACCGACCGACCGACCGACCGACCGACCGACCGACCGACCGACCGACGGACTGACTGACCAACTGACCGACTGACCGACGGACTGACTGACCAACTGACCGACTGACCTACGGACTGACTGACCGACTGACCGACCGACCGACCGACCGACCGACCGACCGACCGACCGACCGACCGACCGACCGACCGACCGACGGACCGACGGACTGACTGACCGACTGACCGACTGACCGACCGACCGACCGAACGACCGAACGACCGACCAACCGACCGACCGACCGACGGACCGACCAACTGACCGACTGACCGACTGACCGACTGACCGACTGACCGACTGACCGACTGACCGACTGACCGACTGACCGACTGACCGACTGACCGACCGACCGACCGACGGACTGACTGACCGACTGACCGACCGACCGACCGACTGACTGACCGACTGACCGACTGACCGACCGACCGACCGACCGACCGACCGACCGACCGACCGACCGTCCGTCCGACCGACGGACTGACTGACCGACTGACCGACTGACCGACTGACCGACTGACCGACTGACCGACCGACCGACCGACCGAACGACTGACCGAACGACCGACCGACCGACGGACCGACTGACCGACTGACCGACTGACCGACCGACCGACCGAACGACCGACCGAACGACCGACCGACCGACCGACCGACGGACTGACTGACCGACTGACCGACCGACCGGCCGACCGACCGACCGACCGACCGTCGGACTGACTGATCGACTGACCGACTGACCGACCGACCGACCGACCGACCGACGGACTGACCGACTGACCGACCGACCGACCGACGGACTGACTGACCGACTGACCGACTGACCGACCGACCGACCGAACGACCGACCGAACGACCGACCGACCGACCGACCGACCGACGGACTGACTGACCGACTGACCGACTGACCGACTGACCGACTGAACGACTGACCGACCGACCGACCGACCGACCGAACGACCGACAGACCGACCGACGGACCGACTGACCGACTGACCGACTGACCGACCGACCGGTCGACCAACCGACCGACCGACAGACCGACCGACGGACTGACTGACCGACTGACCGACCGACCGACCGACCGACTGACTGACCGACTGACCGACTGACCGACCGACCGACCGACCGACCGACCGACCGACCGACCGACCGACCGACCGACCGACCGACCGACCGTCCGTCCGACCGACGGACTGACGGACCGACTGACCGACTGACCGACCGACCGACCGACCGACCGACCGAACGACCAACCGACCGACCGACCGACCGACCGACCGACCGACCGACCGACCGACCGACCGACCGACGGACTGACTGACCGACTGACCGACTGACCGACTGACCGACCGACAGGCCGACCGACCGACCGACCGACTGACCGACTGACCGACCGACCGACCGACCGACCGACCGACCGACCGACCGACCGACCGACCGACCGACCGACCGACCGACGGACTGACTGACCAACTGACCGACTGACCTACGGACTGACTGACCGACTGACCGACCGACCGACCGACCGACCGACCGACCGACCGACCGACCGACCGACGGACCGACGGACTGACTGACCGACTGACCGACTGACCGACCGACCGACCGAACGACTGACCGAACGACCGACCGACCGACCGACGGACGGACCGACCGACCGACCGACCGACCGACCGACCAACCGACCGACCGACCGACCGACCGACCGACCGACCGACCGACCGACCGACGGACTGACTGACCGACTGACCGACCGACCGGCCGACCGACCGACCGACCGACGGACTGACTGATCGACTGACCGACTGACCGACCGACCGACCGAACGACCGACGGACTGACTGATCGACTGACCGACTGACCGACTGACCGACTGAACGACTGACCGACCGACCGACCGACCGACCGACCGAACGACCGACCGACTGACCGACTGACCGACCGACCGGCCGACCGACCGACCGACCGACGGACCGACTGACCGACTGACCGACTGACCGACCGACCGACCGACCGAACGACCGACCGAACGACCGACCGACCGACCGACCGACGGACTGACTGACCGACTGACCGACCGACCGGCCGACCGACCGACCGACCGACCGTCGGACTGACTGATCGACTGACCGACTGACCGACCGACCGACCGACCGACCGGCGGACTGACCGACTGACCGACCGACCGACCGACGGACTGACTGACCGACTGACCGACTGACCGACCGACCGACCGAACGACCGACCGAACGACCGACCGACCGACCGACCGACCGACGGACTGACTGACCGACTGACCGACTGACCGACTGACCGACTGAACGACTGACCGACCGACCGACCGACCGACCGACCGAACGACCGACAGACCGACCGACGGACCGACTGACCGACTGACCGACTGACCGACCGACCGGTCGACCAACCGACCGACCGACAGACCGACCGACGGACTGACTGACCGACTGACCGACCGACCGACCGACTGACTGACCGACTGACCGACTGACCGACCGACCGACCGACCGACCGACCGACCGACCGACCGACCGACCGACCGACCGACCGACCGACCGTCCGTCCGACCTACGGACTGACGGACCGACTGACCGACTGACCGACCGACCGACCGACCGACCGAACGACCAACCGACCGACCGACCGACCGACCGACCGACCGACCGACCGACCGACCGACCGACCGACCGACCGACGGACCGACGGACTGACTGACCGACTGACCGACTGACCGACCGACCGACCGAACGACTGACCGAACGACCGACCGACCGACCGACGGACGGACCGACCGACCGACCGACCGACCGACCGACCAACCGACCGACCGACCGACCGACCGACCGACCGACCGACCGACCGACCGACCGACCGACGGACTGACTGACCGACTGACCGACCGACCGGCCGACCGACCGACCGACCGACCGACCGACGGACTGACTGATCGACTGACCGACTGACCGACCGACCGACCGAACGACCGACGGACTGACTGATCGACTGACCGACTGACCGACTGACCGACTGAACGACTGACCGACCGACCGACCGACCGACCGACCGAACGACCGACCGACCGACCGACGGACCGACCGACCGACCGACCGACGGACTGACTGATCGACTGACCGACTGACCGACCGACCGACCGAACGACCGACGGACTGACTGATCGACTGACCGACTGACCGACTGACCGACTGAACGACTGACCGACCGACCGACCGACCGACCGACCGAACGACCGACCGACCGACCGACGGACCGACCGACCGACCGACCGACCGACTGACCGACTGACCGACCGACCGACCGACCGACCGACCGACCGACCGACCGACCGACCGACCGACCGACCGACCGACCGACCGACCGACCGACCGACCGACCGAACGACCGACCGACCGACCGACGGACTGACCGACCGACCGACCGACCGACCGACCGACCGACGGACTGACTGACCGACTGACCGACTGACCGACTGACCGACTGACCGACTGACCGACCGACCGACCGACCGACCGACCGAACGACCGACCGACTGACCGACCGACCGACCGACCGACCGACCGACCGACCGACCGACCGACCGACCGACCGACCGACCGACCGACCGACCGACCGACCGACCGACCGACGGACTGCCTGACCGACTGACCGACCGACCGGCCGACCGACCGACCGACCGACCGACCGACCGACCGACGGACTGACTGATCGACTGACCGACTGACCGACTGACCGACCTACCGACCGACCGACTGACCGACTGACCGACTGACCGACCGAACGACCGAACGACCGACCGAACGACCGACCGACCGACCGACCGACGGACTGACTGACCGACTGACCGACTGACCGACCAACTGACCGACTGACCGACCGACGGACTGACTGACCGACTGACCGACTGACCGACTGACCGACCGACCGGCCGACCGACCGACCGACCGACCGACCGACGGACTGACAGATCGACTGACCGACTGACCGACCGACCGACCGACCGACGGACTGACTGACCGACTGACCGACTGACCGACTGACTGACCGACTGACCGACCGACCGACCGACGGACTGACTGATCGACTGACCGACTGAGCGACCGACCGAACGACCGACCGACCGACCGACCGACCGACTGACCGACCGACTGACCGACCGACCGACCGACCGACCGTCCGACCGACGGACTGACTGACCGACTGACCGAACGACCGACCAACCGACCGACCGACCGACGGACCGACCAACTGACCGACTGACCGACTGACCGACTGACCGACTGACCGACTGACCGACTGACCGACTGACCGACTGACCGACCGACCGACCGACCGAACGACCAACCGACCGACCGACCGACCGACCGACCGACCGACCGACCGACCGACCGACGGACTGACTGACCGACTGACCGACTGACCGACTGACCGACCGACAGGCCGACCGACCGACCGACCGACCGACTGACCGACTGACCGACCGACCGACCGACCGACCGACCGACCGACCGACCGACCGACCGACCGACCGACCGACCGACCGACCGACCGACCGACCGACGGACTGACTGACCAACTGACCGACTGACCTACGGACTGACTGACCGACTGACCGACCGACCGACCGACCGACCGACCGACCGACCGACCGACCGACCGACCGACCGACGGACCGACGGACTGACTGACCGACTGACCGACTGACCGACCGACCGACCGAACGACTGACCGAACGATCGACCGACCGACCGACGGACTGACCGACCGACCGACCGACCGACCGACCGACCGACGGACTGACTGACCGACTGACCGACTGACTGACCGACTGACCGACTGACCGACCGACCGACCGACCGACCGACCGACCGACCGACCGACCGACCGACCGACCGACCGACCGACCGTCCGTCCGACCGACGGACTGACGGTCCGACTGACCGACTGACCGACCGACCGACCGACCGACCGACCGAACGACCAACCGACCGACCGACCGACCGACCGACCGACCGACCGACCGACCGACCGACCGACCGACCGACGGACTGACTGACCGACTGACCGACTGACCGACTGACCGACCGACAGGCCGACCGACCGACCGACCGACTGACCGACTGACCGACCGACCGACCGACCGACCGACCGACCGACCGACCGACCGACCGACCGACGGACTGACTGACCAACTGACCGACTGACCTACGGACTGACTGACCGACCGACCGACCGACCGACCGACCGACCGACCGACCGACCGACCGACCGACCGACCGACGGACCGACGGACTGACTGACCGACTGACCGACTGACCGACCGACCGACCGAACGACTGACCGAACGACCGACCGACCGACCGACGGACGGACCGACCGACCGACCGACCGACCGACCGACCAACCGACCGACCGACCGACCGACCGACCGACCGACCCACCGACCGACCGACGGACTGACTGACCGACTGACCGACCGACCGGCCGACCGACCGACCGACCGACCGACCGACGGACTGACTGATCGACTGACCGACTGACCGACCGACCGACCGAACGACCGACGGACTGACTGATCGACTGACCGACTGACCGACTGACCGACTGAACGACTGACCGACCGACCGACCGACCGACCGACCGAACGACCGACCGACTGACCGACTGACCGACCGACCGGCCGACCGACCGACCGACCGACCGACCGACGGACTGACAGATCGACTGACCGACTGACCGACCGACCGACCGACCGACGGACTGACTGACCGACTGACCGACTGACCGACTGACTGACCGACTGACCGACCGACCGACCGACGGACTGACTGATCGACTGACCGACTGAGCGACCGACCGACCGAACGACCGACCGACCGACCGACCGACCGACTGACCGACCGACTGACCGACCGACCGACCGACCGACCGTCCGACCGACGGACTGACTGACCGACTGACCGAACGACCGACCAACCGACCGACCGACCGACGGACCGACCAACTGACCGACTGACCGACTGACCGACTGACCGACTGACCGACTGACCGACTGACCGACTGACCGACTGACCGACTGACCGACCGACCGACCGACCGAACGACCAACCGACCGACCGACCGACCGACCGACCGACCGACCGACCGACCGACCGACGGACTGACTGACCGACTGACCGACTGACCGACTGACCGACCGACAGGCCGACCGACCGACCGACCGACCGACTGACCGACTGACCGACCGACCGACCGACCGACCGACCGACCGACCGACCGACCGACCGACCGACCGA
>NW_027486907.1:0-7500 GCF_050908995.1 Andrena cerasifolii | reverse complement strand
CGACTGACCGACTGACCGACTGACCGACTGACCGACTGACCGACTGACCGACTGACCGACTGACCGACCGACCGACCGACCGAACGACCAACCGACCGACCGACCGACCGACCGACCGACCGACCGACCGACCGACCGACGGACTGACTGACCGACTGACCGACTGAACGACTGACCGACCGACAGGCCGACCGACCGACCGACCGACCGACCGACTGACCGACTGACCGACCGACCGACCGACCGACCGACGGACTGACCGACTGACCGACCGACCGACCGACGGACTGACTGACCGACTGACCGACTGACCGACCGACCGACCGAACGACCGACCGAACGACCGACCGACCGACCGACCGACCGACCGTCGGACCGACCGACCGACCGACCGACCGACCGACCGACCGACCGACCGACGGACTGACTGACCAACTGACCTACGGACTGACTGACCGACTGACCGACCGACCGACCGACCGACCGACCGACCGACCGACCGACCGACCGACCGACCGACCGACCGACCGACCGTCGGACTGACTGATCGACTGACCGACTGACCGACCGACCGACCGACCGACCGACGGACTGACCGACTGACCGACCGACCGACCGACGGACTGACTGACCGACTGACCGACTGACCGACCGACCGACCGAACGACCGACCGAACGACCGACCGACCGACCGACCGACCGTCGGACTGACTGATCGACTGACCGACTGACCGACCGACCGACCGACCGACCGACGGACTGACCGACTGACCGACCGACCGACCGACGGACTGACTGACCGACTGACCGACTGACCGACCGACCGACCGACCGACCGACCGACCGACCGACCGACCGACCGACCGACCGACCGACGGACTGACTGACCAACTGACCGACTGACCGACGGACTGACTGACCAACTGACCGACTGACCTACGGACTGACTGACCGACTGACCGACCGACCGACCGACCGACCGACCGACCGACCGACCGACCGACCGACCGACCGACGGACCGACGGACTGACTGACCGACTGACCGACTGACCGACCGACCGACCGAACGACCGAACGACCGACCAACCGACCGACCGACCGACGGACCGACCAACTGACCGACTGACCGACTGACCGACTGACCGACTGACCGACTGACCGACTGACCGACTGACCGACTGACCGACTGACCGACTGACCGACCGACCGACCGACGGACTGACTGACCGACTGACCGACCGACGGACTGACTGACCGACTGACCGACTGACCGACTGACCGACTGACCGACTGACCGACCGACCGACCGACCGAACGACTGACCGAACGACCGACCGACCGACGGACCGACTGACCGACTGACCGACTGACCGACCGACCGACCGAACGACCGACCGAACGACCGACCGACCGACCGACCGACGGACTGACTGACCGACTGACCGACCGACCGGCCGACCGACCGACCGACCGACCGTCGGACTGACTGATCGACTGACCGACTGACCGACCGACCGACCGACCGACCGACGGACTGACCGACTGACCGACCGACCGACCGACGGACTGACTGACCGACTGACCGACTGACCGACCGACCGACCGAACGACCGACCGAACGACCGACCGACCGACCGACCGACCGACGGACTGACTGACCGACTGACCGACTGACCGACTGACCGACTGAACGACTGACCGACCGACCGACCGACCGACCGAACGACCGACAGACCGACCGACGGACCGACTGACCGACTGACCGACTGACCGACCGACCGGTCGACCAACCGACCGACCGACAGACCGACCGACGGACTGACTGACCGACTGACCGACCGACCGACCGACCGACTGACTGACCGACTGACCGACTGACCGACCGACCGACCGACCGACCGACCGACCGACCGACCGACCGACCGACCGACCGACCGACCGTCCGTCCGACCGACGGACTGACGGACCGACTGACCGACTGACCGACCGACCGACCGACCGACCGACCGAACGACCAACCGACCGACCGACCGACCGACCGACCGACCGACCGACCGACCGACCGACCGACCGACGGACTGACTGACCGACTGACCGACTGACCGACTGACCGACCGACAGGCCGACCGACCGACCGACCGACTGACCGACTGACCGACCGACCGACCGACCGACCGACCGACCGACCGACCGACCGACCGACCGACCGACCGACCGACCGACCGACGGACTGACTGACCAACTGACCGACTGACCTACGGACTGACTGACCGACTGACCGACCGACCGACCGACCGACCGACCGACCGACCGACCGACCGACCGACGGACCGACGGACTGACTGACCGACTGACCGACTGACCGACCGACCGACCGAACGACTGACCGAACGACCGACCGACCGACCGACGGACGGACCGACCGACCGACCGACCGACCGACCGACCAACCGACCGACCGACCGACCGACCGACCGACCGACCGACCGACCGACCGACGGACTGACTGACCGACTGACCGACCGACCGGCCGACCGACCGACCGACCGACGGACTGACTGATCGACTGACCGACTGACCGACCGACCGACCGAACGACCGACGGACTGACTGATCGACTGACCGACTGACCGACTGACCGACTGAACGACTGACCGACCGACCGACCGACCGACCGACCGAACGACCGACCGACTGAACGACTGACCGACCGACCGACCGACCGACCGACCGACCGACGGACCGACTGACCGACTGACCGACTGACCGACCGACCGACCGAACGACCGACCGAACGACCGACCGACCGACCGACCGACGGACTGACTGACCGACTGACCGACCGACCGGCCGACCGACCGACCGACCGACCGTCGGACTGACTGATCGACTGACCGACTGACCGACCGACCGACCGACCGACCGACGGACTGACCGACTGACCGACCGACCGACCGACCGACGGACTGACTGACCGACTGACCGACTGACCGACCGACCGACCGAACGACCGACCGAACGACCGACCGACCGACCGACCGACCGACGGACTGACTGACCGACTGACCGACTGACCGACTGACCGACTGAACGACTGACCGACCGACCGACCGACCGACCGACCGAACGACCGACAGACCGACCGACGGACCGACTGACCGACTGACCGACTGACCGACCGACCGGTCGACCAACCGACCGACCGACAGACCGACCGACGGACTGACTGACCGACTGACCGACCGACCGACCGACTGACTGACCGACTGACCGACTGACCGACCGACCGACCGACGACGACCGACCGACCGACCGACCGACCGACCGACCGACCGACCGACCGTCCGTCCGACCTACGGACTGACGGACCGACTGACCGACTGACCGACCGACCGACCGACCGACCGACCGAACGACCAACCGACCGACCGACCGACCGACCGACCGACCGACCGACCGACCGACCGACCGACCGACCGACGGACCGACGGACTGACTGACCGACTGACCGACTGACCGACCGACCGACCGAACGACTGACCGAACGACCGACCGACCGACCGACGGACGGACCGACCGACCGACCGACCGACCGACCGACCAACCGACCGACCGACCGACCGACCGACCGACCGACCGACCGACCGACCGACCGACGGACTGACTGACCGACTGACCGACCGACCGGCCGACCGACCGACCGACCGACCGACCGACGGACTGACTGATCGACTGACCGACTGACCGACCGACCGACCGAACGACCGACGGACTGACTGATCGACTGACCGACTGACCGACTGACCGACTGAACGACTGACCGACCGACCGACCGACCGACCGACCGAACGACCGACCGACCGACCGACGGACCGACCGACCGACCGACCGACGGACTGACTGATCGACTGACCGACTGACCGACCGACCGACCGAACGACCGACGGACTGACTGATCGACTGACCGACTGACCGACTGACCGACTGAACGACTGACCGACCGACCGACCGACCGACCGACCGAACGACCGACCGACCGACCGACGGACCGACCGACCGACCGACCGACCGACTGACCGACTGACCGACCGACCGACCGACCGACCGACCGACCGACCGACCGACCGACCGACCGACCGACCGACCGACCGACCGACCGACCGACCGACCGACCGACCGACCGACCGAACGACGACCGACCGACCGACGGACTGACCGACCGACCGACCGACCGACCTTCCGACCGACGGACTGACTGACCGACTGACCGACTGACCGACTGACCGACTGACCGACTGACCGACCGACCGACCGACCGAACGACCGACCGACTGACCGACCGACCGACCGACCGACCGACCGACCGACCGACCGACCGACCGACCGACCGACCGACCGACCGACCGACCGACCGACCGACCGACCGACGGACTGCCTGACCGACTGACCGACCGACCGGCCGACCGACCGACCGACCGACCGACCGACCGACCGACGGACTGACTGATCGACTGACCGACTGACCGACTGACCGACCTACCGACCGACCGACTGACCGACTGACCGACTGACCGACCGAACGACCGAACGACCGACCGAACGACCGACCGACCGACCGACCGACGGACTGACTGACCGACTGACCGACTGACCGACCAACTGACCGACTGACCGACCGACGGACTGACTGACCGACTGACCGACTGACCGACTGACCGACCGACCGGCCGACCGACCGACCGACCGACCGACCGACGGACTGACAGATCGACTGACCGACTGACCGACCGACCGACCGACCGACGGACTGACTGACCGACTGACCGACTGACCGACTGACTGACCGACTGACCGACCGACCGACCGACGGACTGACTGATCGACTGACCGACTGAGCGACCGACCGACCGAACGACCGACCGACCGACCGACCGACCGACTGACCGACCGACTGACCGACCGACCGACCGACCGACCGTCCGACCGACGGACTGACTGACCGACTGACCGAACGACCGACCAACCGACCGACCGACCGACGGACCGACCAACTGACCGACTGACCGACTGACCGACTGACCGACTGACCGACTGACCGACTGACCGACTGACCGACTGACCGACCGACCGACCGACCGAACGACCAACCGACCGACCGACCGACCGACCGACCGACCGACCGACCGACCGACCGACGGACTGACTGACCGACTGACCGACTGACCGACTGACCGACCGACAGGCCGACCGACCGACCGACCGACCGACTGACCGACTGACCGACCGACCGACCGACCGACCGACCGACCGACCGACCGACCGACCGACCGACCGACCGACCGACCGACCGACCGACCGACCGACGGACTGACTGACCAACTGACCGACTGACCTACGGACTGACTGACCGACTGACCGACCGACCGACCGACCGACCGACCGACCGACCGACCGACCGACCGACCGACCGACGGACCGACGGACTGACTGACCGACTGACCGACTGACCGACCGACCGACCGAACGACTGACCGAACGATCGACCGACCGACCGACGGACTGACCGACCGACCGACCGACCGACCGACCGACCGACGGACTGACTGACCGACTGACCGACTGACTGACCGACTGACCGACTGACCGACCGACCGACCGACCGACCGACCGACCGACCGACCGACCGACCGACCGACCGACCGACCGACCGTCCGTCCGACCGACGGACTGACGGTCCGACTGACCGACTGACCGACCGACCGACCGACCGACCGACCGAACGACCAACCGACCGACCGACCGACCGACCGACCGACCGACCGACCGACCGACCGACCGACGGACTGACTGACCGACTGACCGACTGACCGACTGACCGACCGACAGGCCGACCGACCGACCGACCGACTGACCGACTGACCGACCGACCGACCGACCGACCGACCGACCGACCGACCGACCGACCGACCGACGGACTGACTGACCAACTGACCGACTGACCTACGGACTGACTGACCGACCGACCGACCGACCGACCGACCGACCGACCGACCGACCGACCGACCGACCGACCGACCGACGGACCGACGGACTGACTGACCGACTGACCGACTGACCGACCGACCGACCGAACGACTGACCGAACGACCGACCGACCGACCGACGGACGGACCGACCGACCGACCGACCGACCGACCGACCAACCGACCGACCGACCGACCGACCGACCGACCGACCCACCGACCGACCGACGGACTGACTGACCGACTGACCGACCGACCGGCCGACCGACCGACCGACCGACCGACGGACTGACTGATCGACTGACCGACTGACCGACCGACCGACCGAACGACCGACGGACTGACTGATCGACTGACCGACTGACCGACTGACCGACTGAACGACTGACCGACCGACCGACCGACCGACCGACCGAACGACCGACCGACTGACCGACTGACCGACCGACCGACCGACCGACGGACTGACTGACCAACTGACCGACTGACCTACGGACTGACTGACCGACTGACCGACCGACCGACCGACCGACCGACCGACCGACCGACCGACCGACCGACCGACCGACCGACGGACCGACGGACTGACTGACCGACTGACCGACTGACCGACCGACCGACCGAACGACTGACCGAACGATCGACCGACCGACCGACGGACTGACCGACCGACCGACCGACCGACCGACCGACCGACGGACTGACTGACCGACTGACCGACTGACTGACCGACTGACCGACTGACCGACCGACCGACCGACCGACCGACCGACCGACCGACCGACCGACCGACCGACCGACGACCGACCGACCGTCCGTCCGACCGACGGACTGACGGTCCGACTGACCGACTGACCGACCGACCGACCGACCGACCGACCGAACGACCAACCGACCGACCGACCGACCGACCGACCGACCGACCGACCGACCGACCGACCGACGGACTGACTGACCGACTGACCGACTGACCGACTGACCGACCGACAGGCCGACCGACCGACCGACCGACTGACCGACTGACCGACCGACCGACCGACCGACCGACCGACCGACCGACCGACCGACCGACCGACGGACTGACTGACCAACTGACCGACTGACCTACGGACTGACTGACCGACCGACCGACCGACCGACCGACCGACCGACCGACCGACCGACCGACCGACCGACCGACGGACCGACGGACTGACTGACCGACTGACCGACTGACCGACCGACCGACCGAACGACTGACCGAACGACCGACCGACCGACCGACGGACGGACCGACCGACCGACCGACCGACCGACCGACCAACCGACCGACCGACCGACCGACCGACCGACCGACCCACCGACCGACCGACGGACTGACTGACCGACTGACCGACCGACCGGCCGACCGACCGACCGACCGACCGACGGACTGACTGATCGACTGACCGACTGACCGACCGACCGACCGAACGACCGACGGACTGACTGATCGAC
>NW_027486906.1:0-19161 GCF_050908995.1 Andrena cerasifolii | reverse complement strand
TTTGTTCGTTTGTTTCTTTGTTCGTTCGTTCGTTCGTTCGTTCGTTCGTTCGTTCGTTCGTTTTCCTCGTTTTACTCGTTTTACTAGTTTTACTCGTTTTACTCGTTTTACTCGTTTTACTCGTTTTACTCGTTTTACTCGTTTTCCTCGTATTACTCGTTTTACTCGTTTTACTCGTTTTACTCGTTTTACTCGTTTTACTCGTTTAACTCGTTTACTCGTTTTACTCGTTTTACTCGTTTTACTCGTTTTACTCGTTTTACTCGTTTTACTCGTTTTACTCGTTTTACTCGTTTTACTCGTTTTACTCGTTTTACTCGTTTTACTCGTTTTACTCGTTTTACTCGTTTTACTCGTTTTACTCGTTTTACTCGTTTTACTCGTTTTACTCGTTTTACTCGTTTTACTCGTTTTACTCGTTTTACTCGTTTTACTCGTTTTACTCGTTTTGCTCGTTTTGCTCGTTTTGCTCGTTTTGCTCGTTTTGCTCGTTTTACTAGTTTTACAAGTTTTACAAGTTTTACTCGTTTGTTCGTTTGTTCGTTTGTTCGTTTGTTCGTTTGTTCGTTTGTTCGTTTGTTCGTTTGTTCGTTTGTTCGTTTGTTCGTTTGTTCGTTTGTTCGTTTGTTCGTTTGTTCGTTTGTTCGTTTGTTCGTTTGTTCGTTTGTTCGTTTGTTCGTTTGTTCGTTTGTTCGTTTGTTCGTTTGTTCGTTTGTTCGTTTGTTCGTTTGTTCGTTTGTTCGTTTGTTCGTTTGTTCGTTTGTTCGTTTGTTCGTTTGTTCGTTTGTTCGTTTGTTCGTTTGTTCGTTTGTTTGTTCGTTTGTTCGTTTGTTCGTTTGTTCGTTTGTTCGTTTGTTCGTTTGTTCGTTTGTTCGTTTGTTCGTTTGTTCGTTTGTTCGTTTGTTCGTTTGTTCGTTTGTTCGTTTGTTCGTTTGTTCGTTTGTTCGTTTGTTCGTTTGTTCGTTTGTTCGTTTGTTCGTTTGTTCGTTTGTTCGTTTGTTCGTTTGTTCGTTTGTTCGTTTGTTCGTTTGTTCGTTTTTTCGTTTGTCCGTTTGTTCGTTTTGTTCGTTTGTTCGTTTGTTCGTTTGTTCGTTTGTTCGTTTTTTCGTTTGTCCGTTTGTTCGTTTGTTGTTTCTTTGTTCGTTCGTTCGTTCGTTCGTTCGTTCGTTCGTTCGTTCGTTTTCCTCGTTTTACTCGTTTTACTAGTTTTACTCGTTTTACTCGTTTTACTCGTTTTACTCGTTTTACTCGTTTTACTTGTTTTACTCGTTTTACTCGTTTTACTCGTATTACTCGTATTACTCGTATTACTCGTTTTACTCGTTTTACTCGTTTTACTCTTTTCACTCGTTTTACTCGTTTTACTCGTTTTACTCGTTTTACTCGTTTTACTCGTTTTACTCGTTTTACTCGTTTTACTCGTTTTACTCGTTTTACTCGTTTTACTCGTTTTACTCGTTTTACTCGTTTTACTGGTTTTACAGGTTTTACTGGTTTCATGGGTTTTACTGGTTTTACTGGTTTTACTCGTTTTACTCGTTTTACTCGTTTTACTCGTTTTACTCGTTTTGCTCGTTTTGCTCGTTTTACTCGTTTTGCTCGTTTTACTAGTTTTACAAGTTTTACTCGTTTGTTCGTTTGTTCGTTTGTTCGTTTGTTCGTTTGTTCGTTTGTTCGTTTGTTCGTTTGTTCGTTTGTTCGTTTGTTCGTTTGTTCGTTTGTTCGTTTGTTCGTTTGTTCGTTTGTTCGTTTGTTCGTTTGTTCGTTTGTTCGTTTGTTCGTTTGTTCGTTTGTTCGTTTGTTCGTTTGTTCGTTTGTTCGTTTGTTCGTTTGTTCGTTTGTTCGTTTGTTCGTTTGGTTCTTTGTTCGTTCGTTCGTTCGTTCGTTCGTTCGTTCGTTCGTTTTACTCGTTTTACTCGTTTTACTCGTTTTACTCGTTTTACTCGTTTTGCTCGTATTACTCGTTTTACTCGTTTTACTCGTTTTACTCGTTTTACTCGTTTTACTCGTTTTACTCGTATTACTCGTATTACTCGTTTTACTCGTTTTACACGTTTTACTCGTTTTACTCGTTTTACTCGCTTTACTCGTTTTACTCGTTTTACTCGTTTTACTCGTTTTACTCGTTTTACTCGTTTTACTCGTTTTACTCGTTTTACTCGTTTTACTCGTTTTACTCGTTTCACTAGTTTTACTCGTTTTACTCGTTTTACTCGTTTTACTCGTTTTACTAGTTTTACTCGTTTGTTCGTTTGTTCGTTTGTTCGTTTGTTCGTTTGTTCGTTTGTTCGTTTGTTCGTTTGTTCGTTTGTTCGTTTGTTCGTTTGTTCGTTTGTTCGTTTGTTCGTTTGTTCGTTTGTTCGTTTGTTCGTTTGTTCGTTTGTTCGTTTGTTCGTTTGTTCGTTTGTTCGTTTGTTCGTTTGTTCGTTTGTTCGTTTTTTCGTTTGTTCGTTTGTTCGTTTGTTTCTTTGTTCGTTCGTTCGTTCGTTCGTTCGTTCGTTTTACTCGTTTTACTCGTTTTACTGGTTTTACTGGTTTTACTGGTTTTACTCGTTTTACTCGTTTTACTCGTTTTACTCGTATTACTCGTATTACTCGTTTTACTCGTTTTACACGTTTTACTCGTTTTACTCGTTTTACTCGTTTTACTCGTTTTACTCGTATTACTCGTATTACTCGTTTTACTCGTTTTACACGTTTTACTCGTTTTACTCGTTTTACTCGCTTTACTCGTTTTACTCGTTTTACTCGTTTTACTCGTTTTACTCGTTTTACTCGTTTTACTCGTTTTACTCGTTTTGCTCGGTTTACTCGTTTTGCTCGTTTTACTAGTTTTACTCGTTTGTTCGTTTGTTCGTTTGTTCGTTTGTTCGTTTGTTCGTTTGTTCGTTTGTTCGTTTGTTCGTTTGTTCGTTTGTTCGTTTGTTCGTTTGTTCGTTTGTTCGTTTGTTCGTTTGTTCGTTTGTTCGTTTGTTCGTTTGTTCGTTTGTTCGTTTGTTCGTTTGTTCGTTTGTTCGTTTGTTCGTTTGTTCGTTTGTTCGTTTGTTCGTTTGTTCGTTTGTTCGTTTGTTCGTTTGTTCGTTTGTTCGTTTGTTCGTTTGTTCGTTTGTTCGTTTGTTCGTTTGTTCGTTTTTTCGTTTGTTCGTTTGTTCGTTTGTTCGTTTGTTCGTTTGTTCGTTTGTTCGTTTGTTCGTTTGTTTCTTTGTTCGTTCGTTCGTTCGTTCGTTCGTTCGTTCGTTCGTTCGTTCGTTTTACTCGTTTTACTCGTTTTACTCGTTTTACTCGTTTTACTCGTTTTACTCGTTTTAATCGTATTACTCGTTTTACTCGTTTTACTCGTTTTACTCGTTTTACTCGTTTTACTCGTTTTACTCGTTTTACTCGTTTTACTCGTATTACTCGTTTTACTCGTATTACTCGTATTACTCGTTTTACTCGTTTTACTCGTTTTACTCGTTTTACTCGTTTTACTCGTTTTATCGTTTTACTCGTTTTACTCGTTTTACTCGTTTTACTCGTTTTACTCGTTTTACTCGTTTTACTCGTTTCACTCGTTTTACTCGTTTCACTCGTTTTACTCGTATTACTCGTTTTACTCGTATTACTCGTTTTACTCGTTTTACTCGTTTTACTCGTATTACTCGTTTTACTCGTTTTACTCGTTTTACTCGTTTTACTCGTTTTACTCGTTTTACTCGTTTTACTCGTTTTACTCGTTTTACTCGTTTTACTCGTTTTACTCGTTTTACACGTTTTACTCGTTTTACTAGTTTTACTCGTTTTACTCGTTTTACTCGTTTTACTCGTTTTACTCGTTTTACTCGTTTGTTCGTTTGTTCGTTTGTTCGTTTGTTCGTTTTTTCGTTTGTCCGTTTGTTCGTTCGTTCGTTCGTTCGTTCGTTCGTTCGTTCGTTCGTTCGTTTTCCTCGTTTTACTCGTTTTACTAGTTTTACTCGTTTTACTCGTTTTACTCGTTTTACTCGTTTTACTCGTTTTACTCGTTTTACTCGTTTTACTCGTTTTACTCGTTTTACTCGTTTTACTCGTTTTACTCGTTTTACTCGTTTTTACTCGTTTTACTCGTTTTACTCGTTTTACTCGTTTTACTCGTTTTACTCGTTTTACTCGTTTTACTCGTTTTACTCGTTTTACTCGTTTTACTCGTATTACTCGTATTACTCGTTTTACTCGTTTTACTCGTTTTACTCGTTTTACTCGTTTTACTCGTTTTACTCGTTTTACTCGTTTTACTCGTTTTACTCGTTTTACTCGTTTTACTCGTTTTACTCGTTTTACTCGTTTTACTCGTTTTACTCGTTTTACTCGTTTTACTCGGTTTACTCGTTTTACTCGTTTTACTCGTTTTACTCGTTTTACTCGTTTTACTCGTTTTACTCGTTTTACTCGTTTTACTCGTTTTACTCGTTTTACTCGTTTTACTCGTTTTACTCGTTTTACTCGTTTTACTCGTTTTACTCGTTTTACTCGTTTTACTCGTTTTACTCGTTTTACTCGTTTTACTCGTTTTACTCGTTTTACTCGTTTTACTCGTTTTACTCGTTTTACTCGTTTTACTCGTTTTACTCGTTTTACTCGTTTTACTCGTTTTACTCGTTTTACTCGTTTTACTCGTTTTACTCGTTTTACTCGTTTTACTCGTTTCACTAGTTTTACTCGTTTTACTCGTTTTACTCGTTTTACTAGTTTTACTCGTTTGTTCGTTTGTTCGTTTGTTCGTTTGTTCGTTTGTTCGTTTTACTCGTTTTACTCGTTTTACTGGTTTTACTGGTTTTACTGGTTTTACTGGTTTTACTCGTTTTACTCGTTTTACTCGTTTTACTCGTTTTACTCGTTTTACTCGTTTTACTCGTTTTGCTCGGTTTACTCGTTTTGCTCGTTTTACTAGTTTTACTCGTTTGTTCGTTTGTTCGTTTGTTCGTTTGTTCGTTTGTTCGTTTGTTCGTTTGTTCGTTTGTTCGTTTGTTCGTTTGTTCGTTTGTTCGTTTGTTCGTTTGTTCGTTTGTTCGTTTGTTCGTTTGTTCGTTTGTTCGTTTGTTCGTTTGTTCGTTTGTTCGTTTGTTCGTTTGTTCGTTTGTTCGTTTGTTCGTTTGGTCGTTTGTTCGTTTGTTCGTTTGTTCGTTTGTTCGTTTGTTCGTTTGTTCGTTTGTTCGTTTGTTCGTTTGTTCGTTTGTTCGTTTGTTCGTTTGTTCGTTTGTTCGTTTGTTCGTTTGTTCGTTTGTTCGTTTGTTCGTTTGTTCGTTTGTTCGTTTGTTCGTTTGTTCGTTTGTTCGTTTGTTCGTTTGTTCGTTTGTTTCTTTGTTCGTTCGTTCGTTCGTTCGTTCGTTCGTTCGTTCGTTCGTTTTACTCGTTTTACTCGTTTCACTCGTTTTACTCGTTTTACTCGTATTACTCGTTTTACTCGTATTACTCGTTTTACTCGTTTTACTCGTTTTACTCGTATTACTCGTTTTACTCGTTTTACTCGTTTTACTCGTTTTACTCGTTTTACTCGTTTTACTCGTTTTACTCGTTTTACTCGTTTTACTCGTTTTACACGTTTTACTCGTTTTACTAGTTTTACTCGTTTTACTCGTTTTACTCGTTTTAATCGTTTTACTCGTTTGTTCGTTTGTTCGTTTGTTCGTTTTTTCGTTTGTCCGTTTGTTCGTTTGTTCGTTTGTTCGTTTGTTCGTTTGTTCGTTTGTTCGTTTGTTCGTTTGTTCGTTTGTTCGTTTTTTCGTTTGTCCGTTTGTTCGTTTGTTTCTTTGTTCGTTCGTTCGTTCGTTCGTTCGTTCGTTCGTTCGTTCGTTTTCCTCGTTTTACTCGTTTTACTAGTTTTACTCGTTTTACTCGTTTTACTCGTTTTACTCGTTTTACTCGTTTTACTTGTTTTACTCGTTTTACTCGTTTTACTCGTATTACTCGTATTACTCGTATTACTCGTTTTACTCGTTTTACTCGTTTTACTCTTTTCACTCGTTTTACTCGTTTTACTCGTTTTACTCGTTTTACTCGTTTTACTCGTTTTACTCGTTTTACTCGTTTTACTCGTTTTACTCGTTTTACTCGTTTTACTCGTTTTACTCGTTTTACTCGTTTTACTCGTTTTACTGGTTTTACAGGTTTTACTGGTTTCATGGGTTTTACTGGTTTTACTGGTTTTACTCGTTTTACTCGTTTTACTCGTTTTACTCGTTTTGCTCGTTTTGCTCGTTTTACTCGTTTTACTCGTTTTACTCGTTTGTTCGTTTGTTCGTTTGTTCGTTTTTTCGTTTGTCCGTTTGTTCGTTTGTTCGTTTGTTCGTTTGTTCGTTTGTTCGTTTGTTCGTTTGTTCGTTTGTTCGTTTGTTCGTTTGTTCGTTTGTTCGTTTGTTCGTTTGTTCGTTTGTTCGTTTGTTCGTTTGGTCGTTTGTTCGTTTGTTCGTTTGTTCGTTTGTTCGTTTGTTCGTTTGTTCGTTTGTTCGTTTGTTCGTTTGTTCGTTTGTTCGTTTGTTCGTTTGTTCGTTTGTTCGTTTGTTCGTTTGTTCGTTTGTTCGTTTGTTCGTTTGTTCGTTTGTTCGTTTGTTTCTTTGTTCGTTCGTTCGTTCGTTCGTTCGTTCGTTCGTTCGTTCGTTCGTTTTACTCGTTTTACTCGTTTCACTCGTTTTACTCGTTTTACTCGTTTTACTCGTATTACTCGTTTTACTCGTATTACTCGTTTTACTCGTTTTACTCGTTTTACTCGTATTACTCGTTTTACTCGTTTTACTCGTTTTACTCGTTTTACTCGTTTTACTCGTTTTACTCGTTTTACTCGTTTTACTCGTTTTACTCGTTTTACACGTTTTACTCGTTTTACTAGTTTTACTCGTTTTACTCGTTTTACTCGTTTTACTCGTTTTACTCGTTTGTTCGTTTGTTCGTTTGTTCGTTTTTTCGTTTGTCCGTTTGTTCGTTTGTTCGTTTGTTCGTTTGTTCGTTTGTTCGTTTGTTCGTTTGTTCGTTTTTCGTTTGTCCGTTTGTTCGTTTGTTTCTTTGTTCGTTCGTTCGTTCGTTCGTTCGTTCGTTCGTTCGTTCGTTTTCCTCGTTTTACTCGTTTTACTAGTTTTACTCGTTTTACTCGTTTTACTCGTTTTACTCGTTTTACTCGTTTTACTTGTTTTACTCGTTTTACTCGTTTTACTCGTATTACTCGTATTACTCGTATTACTCGTTTACTCGTTTTACTCGTTTTACTCTTTTCACTCGTTTTACTCGTTTTACTCGTTTTACTCGTTTTACTCGTTTTACTCGTTTTACTCGTTTTACTCGTTTTACTCGTTTTACTCGTTTTACTCGTTTTACTCGTTTTACTCGTTTTACTCGTTTTACTCGTTTTACTCGTTTTACTCGTTTTACTCGTTTTACTGGTTTTACAGGTTTTACTGGTTTCATGGGTTTTACTGGTTTTACTGGTTTTACTCGTTTTACTCGTTTTACTCGTTTTACTCGTTTTACTCGTTTTGCTCGTTTTGCTCGTTTTACTCGTTTTGCTCGTTTTACTAGTTTTACAAGTTTTACTCGTTTGTTCGTTTGTTCGTTTGTTCGTTTGTTCGTTTGTTCGTTTGTTCGTTTGTTCGTTTGTTCGTTTGTTCGTTTGTTCGTTTGTTCGTTTGTTCGTTTGTTCGTTTGTTCGTTTGTTCGTTTGTTCGTTTGTTCGTTTGTTCGTTTGTTCGTTTGTTCGTTTGTTCGTTTGTTCGTTTGTTCGTTTGTTCGTTTGTTCGTTTGTTCGTTTGTTCGTTTGTTCGTTTGTTCGTTTGTTCGTTTGTTCGTTTGTTCGTTTGTTCGTTTGTTCGTTTGTTCGTTTGTTCGTTTGTTCGTTTGTTCGTTTGTTCGTTTGTTCGTTTGTTCGTTTGTTCGTTTGTTCGTTTGTTCGTTTGTTCGTTTGTTCGTTTGTTCGTTTGTTCGTTTGGTCTTTGTTCGTTCGTTCGTTCGTTCGTTCGTTCGTTCGTTCGTTCGTTTTACTCGTTTTACTCGTTTTACTCGTTTTACTCGTTTTGCTCGTATTACTCGTTTTACTCGTTTTGCTCGTTTTGCTCGTTTTACTCGTTTTACTCGTTTTACTCGTTTTACTCGTTTCACTCGTTTTACTCGTTTTACTCGTTTTACTCGTTTTACTCGTTTTACTCGTTTTACTCGTTTTACTCGTTTTACTCGTTTTACTCGTTTTACTCGTTTTACTCGTTTTACTCGTTTTACTCGTTTTGCTCGTATTACTCGTTTTACTCGTTTTACTCGTTTTACTCGTTTTACTCGTTTTACTCGTTTTACTCGTTTTACTGGTTTTACTGGTTTTACTCGTTTTACTCGTTTTACTCGTTTTACTCGTTTTACTCGTTTTACTCGTTTTACTCGTTTTACTCGTTTTACTCGTTTTACTCGTTTTACTCGTTTTACTCGTTTTACTCGTTTTACTCGTTTTACTCGTTTTACTCGTTTTACTCGTTTTACTCGTTTTACTCGTTTTACTCGTTTTACTCGTTTTACTCGTTTTACTCGTTTTACTCGTTTTACTCGTTTTACTCGTTTTACTCGTTTTACTGGTTTTACTGGTTTTACTGGTTTTACTGGTTTTACTGGTTTTACTCGTTTTACTGGTTTTACTCGTTTTACTCGTTTTACTCGTTTTACTCGTTTTGCTCGTTTTGCTCGTTTTACTCGTTTTGCTCGTTTTACTAGTTTTACTAGTTTTACTCGTTTGTTCGTTTGTTCGTTTGTTCGTTTGTTCGTTTGTTCGTTTGGTCGTTTGTTCGTTTGTTCGTTTGTTCGTTTTTTCGTTTGTCCGTTTGTTCGTTTGTTCGTTTGTTCGTTTGTTCGTTTGTTCGTTTGTTCGTTTGTTCGTTTGTTCGTTTTTTCGTTTGTCCGTTTGTTCGTTTGTTTCTTTGTTCGTTCGTTCGTTCGTTCGTTCGTTCGTTCGTTCGTTCGTTTTCCTCGTTTTACTCGTTTTACTAGTTTTACTCGTTTTACTCGTTTTACTCGTTTTACTCGTTTTACTCGTTTTACTTGTTTTACTCGTTTTACTCGTTTTACTCGTATTACTCGTATTACTCGTATTACTCGTTTTACTCGTTTTACTCGTTTTACTCTTTTCACTCGTTTTACTCGTTTTACTCGTTTTACTCGTTTTACTCGTTTTACTCGTTTTACTCGTTTTACTCGTTTTACTCGTTTTACTCGTTTTACTCGTTTTACTCGTTTTACTCGTTTTACTCGTTTTACTCGTTTTACTCGTTTTACTCGTTTTACTCGTTTTACTCGTTTTACTGGTTTTACAGGTTTTACTGGTTTCATGGGTTTTACTGGTTTTACTGGTTTTACTCGTTTTACTCGTTTTACTCGTTTTACTCGTTTTGCTCGTTTTGCTCGTTTTACTCGTTTTACTCGTTTTACTCGTTTGTTCGTTTGTTCGTTTGTTCGTTTTTTCGTTTGTCCGTTTGTTCGTTTGTTCGTTTGTTCGTTTGTTCGTTTGTTCGTTTGTTCGTTTGTTCGTTTGTTCGTTTGTTCGTTTGTTCGTTTGTTCGTTTGTTCGTTTGTTCGTTTGTTCGTTTGTTCGTTTGTTCGTTTGTTCGTTTGGTCGTTTGTTCGTTTGTTCGTTTGTTCGTTTGTTCGTTTGTTCGTTTGTTCGTTTGTTCGTTTGTTCGTTTGTTCGTTTGTTCGTTTGTTCGTTTGTTCGTTTGTTCGTTTGTTCGTTTGTTCGTTTGTTCGTTTGTTCGTTTGTTCGTTTGTTTCTTTGTTCGTTCGTTCGTTCGTTCGTTCGTTCGTTCGTTCGTTCGTTTTACTCGTTTTACTCGTTTCACTCGTTTTACTCGTTTTACTCGTTTTACTCGTATTACTCGTTTTACTCGTATTACTCGTTTTACTCGTTTTACTCGTTTTACTCGTATTACTCGTTTTACTCGTTTTACTCGTTTTACTCGTTTTACTCGTTTTACTCGTTTTACTCGTTTTACTCGTTTTACTCGTTTTACTCGTTTTACACGTTTTACTCGTTTTACTAGTTTTACTCGTTTTACTCGTTTTACTCGTTTTACTCGTTTTACTCGTTTGTTCGTTTGTTCGTTTGTTCGTTTTTTCGTTTGTCCGTTTGTTCGTTTGTTCGTTTGTTCGTTTGTTCGTTTGTTCGTTTGTTCGTTTGTTCGTTTGTTCGTTTGTTCGTTTTTTCGTTTGTCCGTTTGTTCGTTTGTTTCTTTGTTCGTTCGTTCGTTCGTTCGTTCGTTCGTTCGTTCGTTCGTTTTCCTCGTTTTACTCGTTTTACTAGTTTTACTCGTTTTACTCGTTTTACTCGTTTTACTCGTTTTACTCGTTTTACTTGTTTTACTCGTTTTACTCGTTTTACTCGTATTACTCGTATTACTCGTATTACTCGTTTTACTCGTTTTACTCGTTTTACTCTTTTCACTCGTTTTACTCGTTTTACTCGTTTTACTCGTTTTACTCGTTTTACTCGTTTTACTCGTTTTACTCGTTTTACTCGTTTTACTCGTTTTACTCGTTTTACTCGTTTTACTCGTTTTACTCGTTTTACTCGTTTTACTCGTTTTACTCGTTTTACTCGTTTTACTGGTTTTACAGGTTTTACTGGTTTCATGGGTTTTACTGGTTTTACTGGTTTTACTCGTTTTACTCGTTTTACTCGTTTTACTCGTTTTACTCGTTTTACTCGTTTTGCTCGTTTTGCTCGTTTTACTCGTTTTGCTCGTTTTACTAGTTTTACAAGTTTTACTCGTTTGTTCGTTTGTTCGTTTGTTCGTTTGTTCGTTTGTTCGTTTGTTCGTTTGTTCGTTTGTTCGTTTGTTCGTTTGTTCGTTTGTTCGTTTGTTCGTTTGTTCGTTTGTTCGTTTGTTCGTTTGTTCGTTTGTTCGTTTGTTCGTTTGTTCGTTTGTTCGTTTGTTCGTTTGTTCGTTTGTTCGTTTGTTCGTTTGTTCGTTTGTTCGTTTGTTCGTTTGTTCGTTTGTTCGTTTGTTCGTTTGTTCGTTTGTTCGTTTGTTCGTTTGTTCGTTTGGTTCTTTGTTCGTTCGTTCGTTCGTTCGTTCGTTCGTTCGTTCGTTCGTTTTACTCGTTTTACTCGTTTTACTCGTTTTACTCGTTTTACTCGTTTTACTCGTTTTACTCGTTTTACTCGTTTTACTCGTTTTACTCGTTTTACTCGTTTTACTCGTTTTGCTCGTATTACTCGTTTTACTCGTTTTACTCGTTTTACTCGTTTTACTCGTTTTACTCGTTTTACTCGTTTTACTCGTTTTACTCGTTTTACTCGTTTTACTGGTTTTACTGGTTTTACTCGTTTTACTCGTTTTACTCGTTTTACTCGTTTTACTCGTTTTACTCGTTTTACTCGTTTTACTCGTTTTACTCGTTTTACTCGTTTTACTCGTTTTACTCGTTTTACTCGTTTTACTCGTTTTACTCGTTTTACTCGTTTTACTCGTTTTACTCGTTTTACTCGTTTTACTCGTTTTACTCGTTTTACTCGTTTTACTCGTTTTACTCGTTTTACTCGTTTTACTCGTTTTACTCGTTTTACTCGTTTTACTCGTTTTACTCGTTTTACTCGTTTTACTCGTTTTACTCGTTTTACTCGTTTTACTGGTTTTACTGGTTTTACTGGTTTTACTCGTTTTACTGGTTTTACTCGTTTTACTCGTTTTACTCGTTTTACTCGTTTTGCTCGTTTTGCTCGTTTTACTCGTTTTGCTCGTTTTACTAGTTTTACTAGTTTTACTCGTTTGTTCGTTTGTTCGTTTGTTCGTTTGTTCGTTTGTTCGTTTGTTCGTTTGTTCGTTTGTTCGTTTGTTCGTTTGTTCGTTTGTTCGTTTGTTCGTTTGTTCGTTTGTTCGTTTGTTCGTTTGTTCGTTTGTTCGTTTGTTCGTTTGTTCGTTTGTTCGTTTGTTCGTTTGTTCGTTTGTTCGTTTGTTCGTTTGGTCGTTTGTTCGTTTGTTCGTTTGTTCGTTTGTTCGTTTGTTCATTTGTTCGTTTGTTCGTTTGTTCGTTTGTTCGTTTGTTCGTTTGTTCGTTTGTTCGTTTGTTCGTTTGTTCGTTTGTTCGTTTGTTCGTTTGTTCGTTTGTTCGTTTGTTCGTTTGTTCGTTTGTTTCTTTGTTCGTTCGTTCGTTCGTTCGTTCGTTCGTTCGTTCGTTCGTTTTACTCGTTTTACTCGTTTCACTCGTTTTACTCGTTTTACTCGTTTTACTCGTATTACTCGTTTTACTCGTATTACTCGTTTTACTCGTTTTACTCGTTTTACTCGTATTACTCGTTTTACTCGTTTTACTCGTTTTACTCGTTTTACTCGTTTTACTCGTTTTACTCGTTTTACTCGTTTTACTCGTTTTACTCGTTTTACACGTTTTACTCGTTTTACTAGTTTTACTCGTTTTACTCGTTTTACTCGTTTTACTCGTTTTACTCGTTTGTTCGTTTGTTCGTTTGTTCGTTTTTTCGTTTGTCCGTTTGTTCGTTTGTTCGTTTGTTCGTTTGTTCGTTTGTTCGTTTGTTCGTTTGTTCGTTTGTTCGTTTGTTCGTTTGTTCGTTTTTTCGTTTGTCCGTTTGTTCGTTTGTTTCTTTGTTCGTTCGTTCGTTCGTTCGTTCGTTCGTTCGTTCGTTCGTTTTCCTCGTTTTACTCGTTTTACTAGTTTTACTCGTTTTACTCGTTTTACTCGTTTTACTCGTTTTACTCGTTTTACTTGTTTTACTCGTTTTACTCGTTTTACTCGTATTACTCGTATTACTCGTATTACTCGTTTTACTCGTTTTACTCGTTTTACTCTTTTCACTCGTTTTACTCGTTTTACTCGTTTTACTCGTTTTACTCGTTTTACTCGTTTTACTCGTTTTACTCGTTTTACTCGTTTTACTCGTTTTACTCGTTTTACTCGTTTTACTCGTTTTACTCGTTTTACTCGTTTTACTCGTTTTACTCGTTTTACTGGTTTTACAGGTTTTACTGGTTTCATGGGTTTTACTGGTTTTACTGGTTTTACTCGTTTTACTCGTTTTACTCGTTTTACTCGTTTTACTCGTTTTGCTCGTTTTGCTCGTTTTACTCGTTTTGCTCGTTTTACTAGTTTTACAAGTTTTACTCGTTTGTTCGTTTGTTCGTTTGTTCGTTTGTTCGTTTGTTCGTTTGTTCGTTTGTTCGTTTGTTCGTTTGTTCGTTTGTTCGTTTGTTCGTTTGTTCGTTTGTTCGTTTGTTCGTTTGTTCGTTTGTTCGTTTGTTCGTTTGTTCGTTTGTTCGTTTGTTCGTTTGTTCGTTTGTTCGTTTGTTCGTTTGTTCGTTTGTTCGTTTGTTCGTTTGTTCGTTTGTTCGTTTGTTCGTTTGTTCGTTTGTTCGTTTGTTCGTTTGTTCGTTTGTTCGTTTGTTCGTTTGTTCGTTTGTTCGTTTGTTCGTTTGGTTCTTTGTTCGTTCGTTCGTTCGTTCGTTCGTTCGTTCGTTCGTTCGTTCGTTTTACTCGTTTTACTCGTTTTACTCGTTTTACTCGTTTTGCTCGTATTACTCGTTTTACTCGTTTTGCTCGTTTTGCTCGTTTTACTCGTTTTACTCGTTTTACTCGTTTTACTCGTTTCACTCGTTTTACTCGTTTTACTCGTTTTACTCGTTTTACTCGTTTTACTCGTTTTACTCGTTTTACTCGTTTTACTCGTTTTACTCGTTTTACTCGTTTTACTCGTTTTACTCGTTTTACTCGTTTTGCTCGTATTACTCGTTTTACTCGTTTTACTCGTTTTACTCGTTTTACTCTTTTACTCGTTTTACTCGTTTTACTCGTTTTACTCGTTTTACTCGTTTTACTCGTTTTACTCGTTTTACTGGTTTTACTGGTTTTACTCGTTTTACTCGTTTTACTCGTTTTACTCGTTTTACTCGTTTTACTCGTTTTACTCGTTTTACTCGTTTTACTCGTTTTACTCGTTTTACTCGTTTTACTCGTTTTACTCGTTTTACTCGTTTTACTCGTTTTACTCGTTTTACTCGTTTTACTCGTTTTACTGGTTTTACTGGTTTTACTGGTTTTACTGGTTTTACTGGTTTTACTCGTTTTACTGGTTTTACTCGTTTTACTCGTTTTACTCGTTTTACTCGTTTTACTCGTTTTGCTCGTTTTGCTCGTTTTACTCGTTTTGCTCGTTTTACTAGTTTTACTAGTTTTACTCGTTTGTTCGTTTGTTCGTTTGTTCGTTTGTTCGTTTGTTCGTTTGTTCGTTTGTTTCTTGGTTCGTTCGTTCGTTCGTTCGTTCGTTCGTTTTACTCGTTTTACTCGTTTTACTCGTATTACTCGTATTACTCGTTTTACTCGTTTTACTCGTTTTACTCGTTTTACTCGTTTTACTCGTTTTACTCGTTTTACTCGTTTTACTCGTTTTACTCGTTTTACTCGTTTTACTCGTTTTACTCGTTTTACTCGTTTCACTCGTTTTACTCGTTTTACTCGTTTTACTCGTTTTACTCGTTTTACTCGTTTTACTCGTTTTACTCGTTTTACTCGTTTTACTCGTTTTACTCGTTTTACTCGTTTTACTCGTTTTACTGGTTTTACTGGTTTTACTGGTTTTACTGGTTTTACTGGTTTTACTCGTTTTACTCGTTTTACTCGTTTTACTCGTTTTACTCGTTTTACTCGTTTTGCTCGTTTTGCTCGTTTTACTCGTTTTGCTCGTTTTACTAGTTTTACTAGTTTTACTCGTTTGTTCGTTTGTTCGTTTGTTCGTTTGTTCGTTTGTTCGTTTGTTCGTTTGTTCGTTTGTTCGTTTGTTCGTTTGTTCGTTTGTTCGTTTGTTCGTTTGTTCGTTTGTTTCTTGGTTCGTTCGTTCGTTCGTTCGTTCGTTCGTTTTACTCGTTTTACTCGTTTTACTCGTTTTACTCGTTTTAATCGTTTTACTCGTTTTACTCGTTTTACTCGTATTACTCGTTTTACTCGTTTTACTCGTTTTACTCGTTTTACTCGTTTTACTCGTTTTACTCGTTTTACTCGTTTTACTCGTTTTACTCGTTTTACACGTTTTACTCGTTTTACTAGTTTTACTCGTTTTACTCGTTTTACTCGTTTTACTCGTTTTACTCGTTTGTTCGTTTGTTCGTTTGTTCGTTTTTTCGTTTGTCCGTTTGTTCGTTTGTTCGTTTGTTCGTTTGTTCGTTTGTTCGTTTGTTCGTTTGTTCGTTTGTTCGTTTGTTCGTTTTTTCGTTTGTCCGTTTGTTCGTTTGTTTCTTTGTTCGTTCGTTCGTTCGTTCGTTCGTTCGTTCGTTCGTTCGTTTTCCTCGTTTTACTCGTTTTACTAGTTTTACTCGTTTTACTCGTTTTACTCGTTTTACTCGTTTTACTCGTTTTACTTGTTTTACTCGTTTTACTCGTTTTACTCGTATTACTCGTATTACTCGTATTACTCGTTTTACTCGTTTTACTCGTTTTACTCTTTTCACTCGTTTTACTCGTTTTACTCGTTTTACTCGTTTTACTCGTTTTACTCGTTTTACTCGTTTTACTCGTTTTACTCGTTTTACTCGTTTTACTCGTTTTACTCGTTTTACTCGTTTTACTCGTTTTACTGGTTTTACAGGTTTTACTGGTTTCATGGGTTTTACTGGTTTTACTGGTTTTACTCGTTTTACTCGTTTTACTCGTTTTACTCGTTTTACTCGTTTTGCTCGTTTTGCTCGTTTTGCTCGTTTTACTAGTTTTACAAGTTTTACTCGTTTGTTCGTTTGTTCGTTTGTTCGTTTGTTCGTTTGTTCGTTTGTTCGTTTGTTCGTTTGTTCGTTTGTTCGTTTGTTCGTTTGTTCGTTTGTTCGTTTGTTCGTTTGTTGGTTTGTTCGTTTGTTCGTTTGTTCGTTTGTTCGTTTGTTCGTTTGTTCGTTTGTTCGTTTGTTCGTTTGTTCGTTTGTTCGTTTGTTCGTTTGTTCGTTTGTTCGTTTGTTCGTTTGTTCGTTTGTTCGTTTGTTCGTTTGTTCGTTTGTTCGTTTGTTCGTTTGTTCGTTTGTTCGTTTGTTCGTTTGTTCGTTTGTTCGTTTGTTCGTTTGTTCGTTTGTTCGTTTGTTCGTTTGGTTCTTTGTTCGTTCGTTCGTTCGTTCGTTCGTTCGTTCGTTCGTTCGTTTTACTCGTTTTACTCGTTTTACTCGTTTTACTCGTTTTGCTCGTATTACTCGTTTTACTCGTTTTGCTCGTTTTGCTCGTTTTACTCGTTTTACTCGTTTTACTCGTTTTACTCGTTTCACTCGTTTTACTCGTTTTACTCGTTTTACTCGTTTTACTCGTTTTACTCGTTTTACTCGTTTTACTCGTTTTACTCGTTTTACTCGTTTTACTCGTTCTACTCGTTTTACTCGTTTTACTCGTTTTGCTCGTATTACTCGTTTTACTCGTTTTACTCGTTTTACTCGTTTTACTCGTTTTACTCGTTTTACTCGTTTTACTCGTTTTACTCGTTTTACTCGTTTTACTCGTTTTACTGGTTTTACTGGTTTTACTCGTTTTACTCGTTTTACTCGTTTTACTCGTTTTACTCGTTTTACTCGTTTTACTCGTTTTACTCGTTTTACTCGTTTTACTCGTTTTACTCGTTTTACTCGTTTTACTCGTTTTACTCGTTTTACTCGTTTTACTGGTTTTACTGGTTTTACTGGTTTTACTGGTTTTACTGGTTTTACTGGTTTTACTCGTTTTACTGGTTTTACTCGTTTTACTCGTTTTACTCGTTTTACTCGTTTTACTCGTTTTGCTCGTTTTGCTCGTTTTACTCGTTTTGCTCGTTTTACTAGTTTTACTAGTTTTACTCGTTTGTTCGTTTGTTCGTTTGTTCGTTTGTTCGTTTGTTCGTTTGTTCGTTTGTTCGTTTGTTCGTTTGTTCGTTTGTTCGTTTGTTCGTTTGTTCGTTTGTTTCGTTTGTTCGTTTGTTCGTTTGTTCGTTTGTTCGTTTGTTCGTTTGTTCGTTTGTTCGTTTGTTCGTTTGTTCGTTTGTTCGTTTGTTCGTTTGTTCGTTTGTTCGTTTGTTCGTTTGTTCGTTTGTTCGTTTGTTCGTTTGTTCGTTTGTTCGTTTGTTCGTTTGTTCGTTTGTTCGTTTGTTCGTTTGTTCGTTTGTTCGTTTGTTCGTTTGTTCGTTTGTTCGTTTGTTCGTTTGTTCGTTTGTTCGTTTGTTCGTTTGTTTCTTGGTTCGTTCGTTCGTTCGTTCGTTCGTTCGTTTTACTCGTTTTACTCGTTTTACTCGTTTTACTCGTTTTAATCGTATTACTCGTTTTACTCGTTTTACTCGTTTTACTCGTTTTACTCGTTTTACTCGTTTTACTCGTTTTACTCGTATTACTCGTTTTACTCGTATTACTCGTTTTACTCGTATTACTCGTATTACTCGTTTTACTCGTTTTACTCGTTTTACTCGTTTTACTCGTTTTACTCGTTTTACTCGTTTTACTCGTTTTACTCGTTTTACTCGTTTTACTCGTTTTACTCGTTTTACTCGTTTTACTCGTTTTACTCGTTTCACTCGTTTTACTCGTTTCACTAGTTTTACTCGTTTTACTCGTTTTACTCGTATTACTCGTTTTACTCGTATTACTCGTTTTACTCGTTTTACTCGGTTTACTCGTATTACTCGTTTTACTCGTTTTACTCGTTTTACTCGTTTTACTCGTTTTACTCGTTTTACTCGTTTTACTCGTTTTACTCGTTTTACTCGTTTTACTCGTTTTACTCGTTTTACTCGTTTTACTCGTTTTACTCGTTTTACTCGTTTTACTCGTTTTACTCGTTTTACTCGTTTTGCTCGGTTTACTCGTTTTGCTCGTTTGTTCGTTTGTTCGTTTGTTCGTTTGTTCGTTTGTTCGTTTGTTCGTTTGTTCGTTTGTTCGTTTGTTCGTTTGTTCGTTTGTTCGTTTGTTCGTTTGTTCGTTTGTTCGTTTGTTCGTTTGTTCGTTTGTTCGTTTGTTCGTTTGTTCGTTTGTTCGTTTGTTCGTTTGTTCGTTTGTTCGTTTGTTCGTTTGTTCGTTTGTTCGTTTGTTCGTTTGTTCGTTTGTTCGTTTGTTCGTTTGTTCGTTTGTTCGTTTGTTCGTTTGTTCGTTTGTTCGTTTGTTCGTTTGTTCGTTTGTTCGTTTGTTCGTTTGTTCGTTTGTTCGTTTGTTCGTTTGTTCGTTTGTTCGTTTGTTCGTTTGTTCGTTTGTTCGTTTGTTCGTTTGTTCGTTTGTTCGTTTGTTCGTTTGTTCGTTTGTTCGTTTGTTTCTTTGTTCGTTCGTTCGTTCGTTCGTTCGTTCGTTCGTTCGTTTTACTCGTTTTACTCGTTTTACTCGTTTTACTCGTTTTAATCGTATTACTCGTTTTACTCGTTTTACTCGTTTTACTCGTTTTACTCGTTTTACTCGTTTTACTCGTTTTACTCGTTTTACTCGTTTTACTCGTATTACTCGTTTTACTCGTATTACTCGTTTTACTCGTTTTACTCGTTTTACTCGTTTTACTCGTTTCACTAGTTTTACTCGTTTTACTCGTTTTACTCGTTTTACTAGTTTTACTCGTTTGTTCGTTTGTTCGTTTGTTCGTTTGATCGTTTGTTCGTTTGTTCGTTTGTTCGTTTGTTCGTTTGTTCGTTTTACTCGTTTTACTGGTTTTACTGGTTTTACTGGTTTTACTGGTTTTACTGGTTTTACTGGTTTTACTCGTTTTACTCGTTTTACTCGTTTTACTCGTTTTACTCGTTTTACTCGTTTTGCTCGGTTTACTCGTTTTGCTCGTTTTACTAGTTTTACTCGTTTGTTCGTTTGTTCGTTTGTTCGTTTGTTCGTTTGTTCGTTTGTTCGTTTGTTCGTTTGTTCGTTTGTTCGTTTGTTCGTTTGTTCGTTTGTTCGTTTGTTCGTTTGTTCGTTTGTTCGTTGGTTCGTTTGTTCGTTTGTTCGTTTGTTCGTTTGTTCGTTTGTTCGTTTGTTCGTTTGTTCGTTTGTTCGTTTGTTCGTTTGTTCGTTTGTTCGTTTGTTCGTTTGTTCGTTTGTTCGTTTGTTCGTTTGTTCGTTTGTTCGTTTGGTCGTTTGTTCGTTTGTTCGTTTGTTCGTTTGTTCGTTTGTTCGTTTGTTCGTTTGTTTCTTTGTTCGTTCGTTCGTTCGTTCGTTCGTTCGTTCGTTCGTTTTACTCGTTTTACTCGTTTTACTCGTTTTACTCGTTTTAATCGTA
>NW_027486905.1:0-19163 GCF_050908995.1 Andrena cerasifolii | reverse complement strand
TAAAAACAAATTTTTTAAATCTAAATTTTTTTTAAATTTTCTTTACTTTAATTTTTTTTAAATTTAAAAAAAAATTAATTTCTTTAATATTATTTCTTTTTATTTCAAAAAATATTGTTTTAATTTTTTTTAATTTTTATTTTTCTTTTATTTTACTTTTTTTAATTTTTTTTAAATTTAAAAAAAAATATTTCTTCATTTTTTTTTAATTTTAAAAAAAATTTATTTATTTTTGTTTTAAATTATTTTTTTTTTTAATTTTTTTCTTTATTTTTTTTTAATTTTAAAAAAAATTTATTTATTTTTGTTTTAAATTATTTTTTTTTTTAATTTTTATTCGTTTATTTTTTTTAATTTTTTTTATTTAATTTTTTTTTATATTTTAAAATTTTTTTATTTTAATTTTTTTATTTTTTTAAATTTTTCTGAAAATTATTTAAAAATTTTTTATATTTTTTTTTAAATTTTGTTTTAATTCGTTAATAATTTTAATTTTTTTAAATTTTAATTTTTCTTTTATTTTAATTTTTTAATTTTTTTTAGATTTAAATTTTTTTTTAATTTTCTTTAAATTTTTTTATTTTTTTAAATTTCTTTATTTTTTTTAAATTTTTAAAATTTTTAAAAATTTCTTTTAAATTCAAATTTTTTTTTAATTTTCTTATAATTTTTTTATTTTTTTTCAAATTTTTTTTTAAATTTAAAATTTTTTTAATTTTCGTTACTTTAATTTTTTTTAAATTAAGAAAAAAATTAATTTTTTTAAAATTATTTCTTTTTATTTCAAAAAATGTTTTTTTAATTTTTTTTAAATTTAAAATTGTTTTTTAATATTCTTATAATTTTTTTATGTTTTTTTAAATTTTTAAAAATTTTTTTAAATTTTTTAAATTTTTTTAAAATTTTTTTTAAAATTTTCTTTCCCTTAATTTTTTTTTAAATTTAAAAAAAAATTAATTTTTTGAAAATTATCTCTTTTTATTTCAATAAATATTTTTAAAATTTTTTTTTAATTTTTATTTTTCTTTTACTTCACTTTTTTAATTTTTTTTAAATTTTAAATTTTTCTTTAATTTTCTTATAATTTTTTTATTTTTTTTAAATTTTTTAAATTTTTTAAAAAAATTTTTTTTAATTTTTTAGAAGTTGTTTTTTAAATTTTTAAATTTTTTTTTAAATATATTTTTTTTAATTTTCTTTCCTTTAATTTTTTTATATTTAAAAAAAATTTAATGTCTTTAAAATTATTTCTTTTTATTTCAAAAAATATTTTTTAAATTTTTTTGAAATTTTATTTTTCCTTTATTTTAATTTTTTAATTTTTTTAAATTTTTTTAAATTTTAAACAAAAATTTTAATTTTTTTTATTTTTTTTAAATTTTTATTTGTTTATTTTTTTTAATTTTTTATTTTTCTTTTAAATTTTTGTATATTTTTTTTATTTAAAATTTTTTTATATTTTAAAATTTTTTTATTTTAATTTTTTTAATTTCTTTTTAAATTTTTTAAAAAATTTTTAAATTTTTTAAAAAAATTTTAAATTTTTTTTTAAATTTCTTTAAAAAATTTTTTTTAAATATTTGTTTTAATTTTTTAACAATTTTTTAAATTTATTTTTAAATTTTTATTTTTCTTTTATTTTACTTTTTTTAATTTTTTTAAATTTAAAAAAAAAAATTTTCTTTATTTTTTTTTAATTTTAAAAAAAAAATTATTTATTTTTTTTATATTTAAAATTTTTTAAAATTTTTTTTAAATTTTTTAAAATTTTTTTTATATTTTAAAATTTTTTTATTTTAATTTTTTTATTTTTTTAAATTTTTCTGAAAATTATTTAAAATTTTTTTATATTTTTTTTTAAATTTTGTTTTAATTCTTTAATAATTTTAATTTTTTTAAATTTTAATTTTTCTTTTATTTTACTTTTTTAATTTTTTTTAGATTTAAATTTTTTTTTAATTTTCTTTAAATTTTTTTATTTTTTTAAATTTCTTTATTTTTTTTAATTTTTTAAAATTTTTAAAAATTTCTTTTAAATTTAATTTTTTTTTTAATTTTCTTATAATTTTTTTATTTTTTTTCAAATTTTTTTTTAAATTTAAATTTTTTTTTAATTTTCGTTACTTTAATTTTTTTAAATTAAAAAAAAATTAATTTTTTTAAAATTATTTCTTTTTATTTCAAAAAATGTTTTTTTAATTTTTTTTAAATTTAAAATTGTTTTTTAATTTTCTTATAATTTTTTTATGTTTTTTTAAATTTTTAAAAATTTTTTTAAATTTTTTAAATTTTTTTAAAATTTTTTTTAAAATTTTCTTTCCCTTAATTTTTTTTAAATTTAAAAAAAAATTAATTTTTTGAAAATTATTTCTTTTTATTTCAATAAATATTTTTAAAAATTTTTTTTAATTTTTATTTTTCTTTTATTTCACTTTTTTAATTTTTTTTAAATTTTAAATTTTTCTTTAATTTTCTTATAATTTTTTTATTTTTTTTAAATTTTAAAAATTTTTTTTAAATTTTTTTTTTAATTTTTTAGAAGTTGTTTTTTAAATTTTTAATTTTTTTTTTTAAATATAATTTTTTTAATTTTCTTTCCTTTAATTTTTTTATATTTAAAAAAAATTTAATTTCTTTAAAATTATTTCTTTTTATTTCAAAAAATATTTTTTTAATTTTTTTTAAATTTTATTTTTCCTTTATTTTACTTTTTTAATTTTTTAAAATTTTTTTAAATTTTGAAAAAAAAATTTAAATTTTTTTTATTTTTTTAAAATTTTTATTTGTTTATTTTTTTTAATTTTTTTATTTTTCTTTTAAATTTTTGTATATTTTTTTTATTTTAAATTTTTTTTATATTTTAAAATTTTTTATTTTAATTTTTTTAATTTCTTTTTAAATTTTTTAAAAATTTTTAAATTTTTCTTTAAATTTAAAATTTTTTTTAAATTTTTTAAAATTTTTTTTAAATTTTTAAAAACAAATTTTTTAAATCTAAATTTTTTTTAAATTTTCTTTACTTTAATTTTTTTTAAATTTAAAAAAAAATTAATTTCTTTAATATTATTTCTTTTTATTTCAAAAAATATTGTTTTAATTTTTTTTAATTTTTATTTTTCTTTTATTTTACTTTTTTTAATTTTTTTTAAATTTAAAAAAAAATATTTCTTCATTTTTTTTTAATTTTAAAAAAAATTTATTTATTTTTGTTTTAAATTATTTTTTTTTTTAATTTTTTTCTTTATTTTTTTTTAATTTTAAAAAAAATTTATTTATTTTTGTTTTAAATTATTTTTTTTTTTAATTTTTATTCGTTTATTTTTTTTAATTTTTTTTATTTAAATTTTTTTTATATTTTAAAATTTTTTTATTTTAATTTTTTTATTTTTTTAAATTTTTCTGAAAATTATTTAAAATTTTTTAAAATTTTTTTTTCTTTATTTTTTTTTAATTTTAGAAAAAAATTATTTATTTTTGTTTTAAATTATTATTTTTTTTTAATTTTTATTCGTTTATTTTTTAAAATTTTTTTTTATTTTTCTTTTAAATTTTTGTATAATTTTTTTCTTTAAATTTTGTTTTAATTCTTTAATAATTTTAATTTTTTTTAAATTTTTATTTTTCTTTTATTTTACTTTCTTAAATTTTTTTAAATTTAAATTTTTTTTAATTTTCTTAAAATTTTTTTATTTTTTTTAAATTTTTAAATTTTTTTTAAATCTTTTGAAAATTTAAAAAAATTTTTTTGAATATTTAAAAAAAAAATTTTTTAATTTTTTTATATTATTTAAATCTTTATTTAATTTTTAAAATTTTTTAAAATTTTTTTAAAAAATATGTTTAAAATTTTTAAAATTTGTTTTAATTTTTTAACAATTTTTTAATTTTTTTAAATTTTTATTTTTCTTTTATTTTACTTTTTTTAAATTTTTTTTTTTAATTTTCTTCTAATTTTTTATTTTTTTTAAAAATTTTTTCATTTTTTTTAATTTTTAAAATTTTTATAATTTTTTTTTTAATTTTTTTGAAAATTTTTAAAAATTTTTTTGAAAATTCGTAAAAATTTTATTTAAATTTTTTATATTTTTTTTTAAATTTTTTTAAAAATTTTTTTAAAATTTTTTAAAATTTTTTTGAAAATTTTTAGAAATTTTTTTAAAATTTTTATATATTTTTTATTTAATTTTTTTTAAATTTTAAAAAAATTTAAATTTTTTTGAAAATTTTTAAAATTTTTTTTTAATTTTTATTTTTCTTTTATTTCACTTTTTTAATTTTTTTTAAATTTTAAATTTTTCTTTAATATTCTTATAATTTTTTTATTTTTTTTAAATTTTTTAAATTTTTTTTAAAATTTTTTTTTAATTTTTTAGAAGTTGTTTTTTAAATTTTTAAATTTTTTTTAAATATAATTTTTTTTAATTTTCTTTCCTTTAATTTTTTTTATATTTAAAAAAAATTTAATTTCTTTAAAATTATTTCTTTTTATTTCAAAAATATTTTTTTAATTTTTTTTAAATTTTATTTTTCCTTTATTTTAATTTTTTAATTTTTTAAAAAATTTTTAAATTTTAAAAAAAAAATTTAAATTTTTCTTATTTTTTTTAAATTTTTATTTGTTTATTTTTTTTAATTTTTTATTTTTCTTTTAAATTTTTGTATATTTTTTTTATTTAAAATTTTTTTATATTTTAAAATTTTTTTATTTTAATTTTTTTAATTTCTTTTTAAATTTTTTTTTAAATTTAAAATTTTTTTTAAATTTTTTAAAATTTTTTTTATATTTTAAAATTTTTTTATTTTAATTTTTTTATTTTTTTAAATTTTTCTGAAAATTATTTAAAAATTTTTTATATTTTTTTTTAAATTTTGTTTTAATTCGTTAATAATTTTAATTTTTTTAAATTTTAATTTTTCTTTTATTTTACTTTTTTAATTTTTTTTAGATTTAAATTTTTTTTTAATTTTCTTTAAATTTTTTTATTTTTTAAATTTCTTTATTTTTTTTAAATTTTTAAAATTTTTAAAAATTTCATTTAAATTCAAATTTTTTTTTAATTTTCTTATAATTTTTTTATTTTTTTTCAAATTTTTTTTTAAATTTAAAATTTTTTTTAATTTTCGTTACTTTAATTTTTTTTAAATTAAGAAAAAAATTAATTTTTTTAAAATTATTTCTTTTTATTTCAAAAAATGTTTTTTTAATTTTTTTTAAATTTAAAATTGTTTTTTAATTTTCTTATAATTTTTTTATGTTTTTTTAAATTTTTAAAAATTTTTTTAAATTTTTTAAATTTTTTTAAAATTTTTTTTAAAATTTTCTTTCCCTTAATTTTTTTTTAAATTTAAAAAAAAAATTAATTTTTTGAAAATTATTTCTTTTTATTTCAATAAATATTTTTAAAATTTTTTTTTAATTTTTATTTTTCTTTTATTTCACTTTTTTAATTTTTTTTAAATTTTAAATTTTTCTTTAATTTTCTTATAATTTTTTTATTTTTTTTAAATTTTTTAAATTTTTTTAAAAATTTTTTTTTAATTTTTTAGAAGTTGTTTTTTAAATTTTTAAATTTTTTTTTTAAATATATTTTTTTAATTTTCTTTCCTTTAATTTTTTTATATTTAAAAAAATTTAATGTCTTTAAAATTATTTCTTTTTATTTCAAAAAATATTTTTTAAATTTTTTTGAAATTTTATTTTTCCTTTATTTTAATTTTTTTATTTTTTTAAATTTTTTTAAATTTTAAACAAAAATTTTAATTTTTTTTATTTTTTTTAAATTTTTATTTGTTTATTTTTTTCAATTTTTTATTTTTCTTTTAAATTTTTGTATATTTTTTTTATTTTAAATTTTTTTATATTTAAAAATTTTTTTATTTTAATTTTTTTAATTTCTTTTTAAATTTTTTAAAAAATTTTTAAATTTTTTAAAAAAATTTTAAATTTTTTTTTTAAATTTCTTTAAAAAAATTTTTTTAAAAATTTGTTTTAATTTTTTAACAATTTTTTTAATTTATTTTTAAATTTTTATTTTTCTTTTATTTTACTTTTTTTAATTTTTTTAAATTTAAAAAAAAAAATTTTCTTTATTTTTTTTTAATTTTAAAAAAAAATTATTTATTTTTTTTATATTTAAAATTTTTAAAAATTTTTTTAAAATTTTTTAAAATTTTTTTTATATTTTAAAATTTTTTTATTTTAATTTTTTTATTTTTTTAAATTTTTCTGAAAATTATTTAAAATTTTTTTATATTTTTTTTTAAATTTTGTTTTAATTCTTTAATAATTTTAATTTTTTTAAATTTTAATTTTTCTTTTATTTTACTTTTTTAATTTTTTTTAGATTTAAATTTTCTTTTAATTTTCTTTAAATTTTTTTATTTTTTTAAATTTCTTTATTTTTTTTAAATTTTTAAAATTTTTAAAAATTTCTTTTAAATTTAAATTTTTTTTAATTTTCTTATAATTTTTTTATTTTTTTTCAAAATTTTTTTTAAATTTAAAATTTTTTTTAATTTTCGTTACTTTAATTTTTTTTAAATTAAGAAAAAAATTAATTTTTTTAAAATTATTTCTTTTTATTTCAAAAAATGTTTTTTTAATTTTTTTTAAATTTAAAAAAAAAATTTTCTTCATTTTTTTTTTAATTTTAAAAAAATTTATTTATTTTTGTTTTAAATTATTTTTTTTTTAATTTTTTTCTTTATTTTTTTTAATTTTAAAAAAAATTTATTTATTTTTGTTTTAAATTATTATTTTTTTTTAATTTTTATTCGTTTATTTATTTTAATTTTTTTTATTTAAATTTTTTTTATATATTAAAATTTTTTTATTTTAATTTTTTTATTTTTTTAAATTTTTCTGAAAATTATTTAAAATTTTTTTAAAATTTTTTTTATATTTTTTTTTTAAATTTTGTTTTAATTCTTTAATAATTATAATTTTTTTTAATTTTTATTTCTCTTTTATTTTACTTTTTTAAATGTCTTTTAAATTTAATTTTTTTTTAAAATCTCTTATAATTTTTTTATTTTGTTTTAAATTTTTTATATTTTTTTTAAATTTTTTAAAAATTTTTTTGAAAATTTTTAAAATTTTTTTTGAAAATTTTTAGAAATTTTTTTTAAATTTTTATATATTTTTTATTTAATTTTTTTTAAATTTTAAAAAAATTTAAATTTTTTTGAAAATTTTTTAAATTTTTTTTTAAATTTTTTAAAAAAAATTTTTGAAATCTAAATTTTTTTTAAATTTTCTGTACTTTAATTTTTTTTAAATTAAAAAAAATTAATTTTTTTAAAATTATTTCTTTTTATTTCAAAAAATGTTTTTTTAATTTTTTTAAATTTTATTTTTCCTTTATTTTAATCTTTTAATTTTTAAAATTTTTTTTAAATTTAAAACAAAAATTTTTTCTTTATTTTTTGTTTAATTTTAAAAAAAATTTATTTATTTTTCTTTTAAATTATTTTTTTTTTAAATTTTTGTTTGTTTATTTTTTTAATTTTTTTTTATTTTTCTTTTAAATTTTTGTATATTTTTTTCATTTAAATTTTTTTTTTATATTTTAAATTTTTTTGTTTTAATTTTTTATTTCCTTTTATTTTTTTTTAAATTTGTTTTAATTTTTTAACAATTTTTAAATTTTTTTAAATTTTTATTTTTCTTTATTTCACTTTTTTTAATTTTTTTTAAATTTTTAAAATTTTTTTTCTTTATTTTTTTTTAATTTTAAAAAAAATTTATTTATTTTTGTTTTAAATTATTATTTTTTTTTAATTTTTATTCGTTTATTTTTTTTAATTTTTTTTTATTTTTCATTTAAATTTTTGTATAATTTTTTTATTTAAATTTTTTTTTATATTTTAAAATTTTTTTATTTTTTTAATTTTTCTGAAAATTATTTAAAATTTTTTTAAAATTTTTTTTATATTTTTTTCTTTAAATTTTGTTTTAATTCTTTAATAATTTTAATTTTTTTAAAATTTTTATTTTTCTTTTATTTTACTTTTTTAAATTTTTTAAATTTAAATTTTTTTTAATTTTCTTAAAATTTTTTTATTTTTTTTAAATTTTTTTTAAATCTTTTGAAAATTTAAAAAAAATTTTTTGAATATTTAAAAATTTTTTTTTTAAATTTTTTTATATTTTTTAAATCTTTATTTAATTTTTAAAATTTTTTAAAATTTTTTTAAAAAATATTTTTAAAATTTTTAAAATTTGTTTTAATTTTTTAACAATTTTTTAATTTTTTTAAATTTTTATTTTTCTTTTATTTTACTTTTTTTAAATTTTATTATTTTTTTAATTTTCTTCTAGTTTTTTATTTTTTTTTAAATTTTTTCATTTTTTTTAATTTTTAAAATTTTTATAATTTTTTTTTTAATTTTTTTGAAAATTTTTAAATTTTTTTTTGAAAATTCTTAAAAATTTTATTTAAATTTTTTATATTTTTTTAAAATTTTTTTTAAAATTTTTTTGAAAATTTTTTAAAATTTTTTTGAAAATTTTTAGAAATTTTTTTAAAATTTTTATATATTTTTTATTTAATTTTTTTTAAATTTTAAAAAAATTTAAATTTTTTTGAAAATTTTAAAAATTTTTTTTTAAATTTTTTAAAAAAAAATTTTTGAAATCTAAATTTTTTTTAAATTTTCTTTACTTTAATTTTTTTTTAAATTAAAAAAAAAATAATTTTTTTAAAATTATTTCTTTTTATTTCAAAAAATGTTTTTTTAATTTTTTTAAATTTTATTTTTCCTTTATTTTAATCTTTTAATTTTTAAAAAAATTTTTAAATTTAAAACAAAAATTTTTTCTTTATTTTTTGTTTAATTTAAAAAAAAATTATTTATTTTTCTTTTAAATTATTTTTTTTTTAAATTTTTATTTGTTTATTTTTTTAATTTTTTTTATTTTTCTTTTAAATTTTTGTATATTTTTTTCATTTAATTTTTTTTTATATTTTAAATTTTTTGTTTTAATTTTTTTTTTTAAATTTGTTTTAATTTTTTAACAATTTTTTAATTTTTTTAAATTTTTATTTTTCTTTTATTTTACTTTTTTTAAATTTTATTTTTTTTTTAATTTTCATCTAATTTTTTCATTTTTTTTAATTTTTATAATTTTTTTTTAATTTTTTTGAAAATTTTAAAAAATTTTTTTGAAAATTCTTGAAAATTTTTTTAAAATTTTTTTGTACTTTTTTAATTTTTTTTTTTAAATTTAAAATTTTTTTTAATTTTTTTTATAAATATTTTAAAAATTTTTTAAATTTTTTTTAAAAATTTTGTTTTAATTTTTTAACAATTTCTTTTAAATGTTTTAAAAAAAAATTTAAATTTTTTTTTAATTTTTTTTTAAATTTTTATTTAATTTTTTAAAATTTAAAAAAAAAATTATTTATTTTTTTTATATTTAAAATTTTTTAAAATTTGTTTAAAATTCTTTAAAATTTTTTTTATATTTCAAAATTTTTTATTTTAATTTTTTTATTTTTTTAAATTTTTCTGAAAATTATTTAAAATTTTTTTATATTTTTTTTAAATTTTGTTTTAATTCTTTAATAATTTTAATTTTTTTAAATTTTAATTTTTCTTTTATTTTACTTTTTTAATTTTTTTTAGATTTAAATTTTTTTATTTTTTTAAATTTCTTTATTTTTTTAAATTTTTAAAATTTTTTAAAATTTCTTTTAAATTTAAATTTTTTTTTAATTTTCTTATAATTTTTTTAATTCTTTAGAAATTGTTTTTTAAATTTTTAAATTTTTTTTTTAAATATAATTTTTTTAAATTTTCTTTCCTTTAATTTTTTTTATATTTAAAAAAAATTAATTTCTTTAAAATTATTTCTTTTTACTTCAAAAAATTTTTTTTTAATTTTTTTTAAATTTTATTTTTCCTTTATTTTAATTTTTTAATTTTTTTAAATTTTTTTAAATTTAAAAAAAATTAAATTTTTTTTATTTTTTTTAAATTTTTATTTGTTTATTTTTTTTAATTTTTTTATTTTTCTTTTAAATTTTTGTATATTTTTTTATTTTAAATTTTTTTATATTTTAAAATTTTTTTATTTTTTTTAAATTTTTTTAAAAAAATTTGTTTTAATTTTTAACAACTTTTTAAAATGTTTTAAAAAAAAAAATTTAATTATTTTTCAATTTTTTTTAAAATTTTTATTTAATTTTTTACAATTTAAAAAAAAAATTTTATTTATATTTTTTATATTTAAAATTTTTTTAAAAATTTTTTAAAATTTTTTTTTAAATGTTTTTTAATTTTTTTTTTAAATTTTTAAAAATTTTTAAAATTTTTTAAAATTTTTTAAATTTTTTAAAATTTTTTAAAATTTTTTAAAAAAAATTTAAATATTTTATATTTTTTTTTAAATTTTATTTGTTTATTTTTTAAAAATTTTTTTTATTTTTCTTTTAAATTTTTGTATATTTTTTTATTTAAAATTTTTTTTATATTTCAAAATTTTTTTATTTTATTTTTTTTATTTTTTTAAATTTTTCTGAAAATTATTTAAAATTTTTTTATATTTTTTTTTAAATTTTGTTTTAATTCTTTAATAATTTTAATTTTTTTAAAATTTTTATTTTTCTTTTATTTTACTTTTTTAATTTTTTTTTAAATTTTAATTTTTTTTCAATTTTTTTTCAATTTTTATTTAATTTTTTAAAATTTTTATTTAATTTTTTAAAATTAAAAAAAAATTTTTTATTTATATTTTTTATATTTAAAATTTTTTGTTGAATTTTTTAAAAATTTTAAAAATTTTTTCAAATTATTTAAAATTTTTTAATTTTTTTTTATATTTTTAAAATTTTTTTTTAAAATATTTATTTAATTTTTTTAATTTTTTAAAATTTTTATTTTTAATTTTTTAAAATTTTTATTTAATTTTTTTAATTTTTTAAAATTTTTTTAAAAAATATTTTTAAAATTTTTTAAATTGTTTAAAATTTTTTTTAAAAAATTTGCTTTAATTTTTTAACAATTTTTTAAATTTATTTCTAAATTTTTATTTTTCTTTTATTTTACTTTTTTAAATTTTTTTTGTTTTAAATTTTTTTTTTAAATTTTTATTTGTTTATTTTTTTAAATTTTTTTATTTTTCTTTCAAATTTTTGTAAATTTTTTTTATTTAATTTTTTTTTTATATTTTAAAATTTTTTTATTTTAATTTTTTTAATTTCTTTTTAAATTTTTTAAAAAAATTTTAAATTTTTTAAAAAAAATTTAAATTTTTTTTTTAATTTTTTTAAAAAATTTGTTTTAATTTTTTAACAATTTTTTAAATTTATTTTTAAATTTTTTTTTTCTTTTATTTTACTTTTTTTAATTTTTTTTAAATTTAAAAAAAAATTTTTCTTTATTATTTTTTTAATTTTAAAAAAAATTTATTTATTTTTGTTTTAAATTATTTTTTTTTTTAAATTTTTATTTGTTTTTTTTTTTATTTTTCTTTTAAATTTTTTTTTTATATTAAAAATTTTTTTATTTTAATTTTTTAGTTTTTTTTTGTTTTTTTAAAATTTGTTTTAATTTTTTAACAATTTTTTAATTTTTTAAAATTTTTATTTTTCTTTTATTTTACTTTTTTAATTTTTTTTAAATTTTTAAAATTTTTTTTCTTTATTTTTTTTTAATTTTAAAAAAAATTTATTTATTTTTGTTTTAAATTATTATTTTTTTTAAATTTTTATTCGTTTATTTTTTTTAAATTTTTTTTATTTTTCTTTTAAATTTTTGTATAATTTTTCTTATTTAAAATTTTTTTTATATTTTAAAATTTTTTTATTTCAATTTTTTTATTTTTTTAAATTTTTCTGAAAATTATTTAAAATTTTTTAAAAATTTTTTTATATTTTTTTTAAATTTTGTTTTAATTCTTTAATAATTTTAATTTTTTTAAAATTTTTATTTTTCTTTTATTTTACTTTTTTTAATTTTTTTAAAATTTAAAATTTAAAATTTTTTTTTATTTTCTTATAATTTTTCTATTTTTTTTAAATTTTGGAAATTTTTTTAAAAAACTTTTTAATTTTTTTAAATTTAAAATTTTTTTAATTTTTTTTTAAATTTAAAAATTTTTTTTAAATTTTTTTAAAATTTTTTTTAAATTTTTTACAAAAAATTTTTTAATTTTTTTTATATATTTTAAATTTTTTAAAAAAAAATTTCTTTATTTTTTATTTTTTTTTTAATTTAAGAAAAAATTAATTTTTTTCAAAATTGTTTCTTTTTATTTCAAAAAATGTTTTTTTAATTTTTTTAAATTTAATTTTCCTTTATTTCTTTTATAATTTTTTAACATTTTTTAAAATTTTTTAAAAAAAAATTAAATATTTTATATTTTTTTAAAATTTTTATTTGTTTATTTTTTTATTTTTCTTTCAAATTTTTGTAAATTTTTTTTATTTAAATTTTTTTTTATATTTTAAAATTTTTTTATTTTAATTTTTTTTTAAATTTTTCTGAAAATTATTTAAAATTTTTTTTTTAATTTTTTTATATTTTTTTTTAAATTTTGTTTTAATTCTTTAATAATTTTAATTTTTTTAAATTTTTATTTTTCTTTTATTTTACTTTTTTAAATTTTTTTTAAATTTAAATTTTTTTTTAATTTTCTTATAATTTTTTTATTTTTTTAAAATTTTTTTATTTTTTTTTAATTTTTAAAAATTTTTTAATTTTTTTAAATTTTTTTAAAAAAATTTGTTTTAATTTTTAACAACTTTTTTAAAAGTTTTTAAAAAAAAATTTAATTATTTTTCAATTTTTTTTAAAATTTTTATTTAATTTTTTACAATTTAAAAAAAATTTTATTTATATTTTTTATATTTAAAATTTTTTTAAAATTTTTTAAAATTTTTTTTAAATGTTTTTTAATTTTTTTTTTTAAATTTTTAAAAATTTTTAAAATTTTTTAAAATTGTTAAAATTTTTAAAATTTTTAAAATTTTTTAAAAAAAATTTAAATATTTTATATTTTTTTCAATTTTTATTTGTTTATTTTTTTTTAATTTTCTTATAATTTTTTATTTTTCTTAAATTTTTAAATTTTTTTATATTTTTTTTTAATTTTTTTTAAATTTTTATTTAATTTTCAAAATTTTCTAAAATTTTTAAATTTTTTTAAAATTTTTAAAATTTTTTAAAATTTTTTAAATTTTTTAAAATTTTTTAAATTTTTAAAAATTTTTTAAAATTTTTTAAAAAAAATTTAAATATTTTATATTTTTTTTAAATTTTATTTGTTTATTTTTTAAAATTTTTTTTTATTTTTCTTTTAAATTTTTGTATATTTTTTTATTTAAAATTTTTTTTATATTTCAAAATTTTTTTATTTTATTTTTTTTATTTTTTTAAATTTTTCTGAAAATTATTTAAAATTTTTTTATATTTTTTTTTTAAATTTTGTTTTAATTCTTTAATAATTTTAATTTTTTTAAAATTTTTATTTTTCTTTTATTTTACTTTTTTAATTTTTTTTTAAATTTAAATTTTTTTTTAATTTTCTTATAATTTTTTTATTTTTTAAATTTTTAAAATTTTAAAAAAAATTTTAAATTTTTAAATTTTTTTTAAAAAATTTGTTTTAATTTTTAACAACTTTGTTAAATGTTTTTTAAAAAAAATTTTAATTTTTTTTCAATTTTTTTTAAATTTTTATTTAATTTTTTAAAATTTTTATTTAATTTTTTAAAATTTAAAAAAATTTTTTTTATTTATATTTTTTATATTTAAAATTTTTTGTTGAATTTTTTAAAAATTTTAAAAATTTTTTCAAATTATTTAAAATTTTTTAATTTTTTTTTATATTTTTAAAAATTTTTTTTAAAATATTTATTTAATTTTTTTAATTTTTTTAAATTTTTATTTAATTTTTTTAATTTTTTAAATTTTTTTTAAAAAATATTTTTAAAATTTTTTAAATTTTTTAAAATTTTTTTTAAAAAATTTGCTTTAATTTTTTAACAATTTTTTAAATTTATTTCTAAATTTTTATTTTTCTTTTATTTTACTTTTTTAAATTTTTTTTGTTTTAAATTTTTTTTTTAAATTTTTATTTGTTTATTTTTTTAAATTTTTTTATTTTTCTTTCAAATTTTTGTAAATTTTTTTTATTTAATTTTTTTTTATATTTTAAAATTTTTTTATTTTAATTTTTTTATTTTTTTAAATTTTTCTGAAAATTATTTAAAATTTTTAAAAAAAATTTTTTTATATTTTTTTTTTAAATTTTGTTTTAATTTTTTAATAATTTTAATTGTTTTAAAATTTTTATTTTTCTTTTATTTTACTTTTTAAAATTTTTTTAAATTTAAATTTTTTTAATTTTCTTATAATTTTTTTATTTTTTTTTAAATTTTTATTTTTTTAAAAAAAATTTAATTTTTTTTCAATTTTTTTAAAAATTTTTATTTAATCTTTTAAAATTTTAAATAAAAATTTTTTATTTATATTTAAAATTTTTTTTAAAAGTTTTTTAAAATTTTTTAACATGTCACGTCCCGGGTGAGGTCTTTTGGGAACGATGACATTAGGAAAGGAGAAAGACAGGCGCGAATCTAAAACCCAGCACTCTGAGATTTTTGGGGGAAGACCAGGCGCGAATATTAATCCGTCACACTGAGGGTTTGGAAGGAACTTAGGCGCGAATATTGAATCCGTCACACTGAGGTTTTGGAAGGAACTTAGGCGCGAATATTGAATCCAGCACACTGAGGGTTTGGAAGGAGAGGAACGTCAGGCGCGAATCTTGAATCCAGCACACTGAGGGTTTGAAAGGAATTCAGGCGCGAATCTATAATCCAGCACACTGAGGGTTTGGAAGGAGAGGAACGTCAGGCGCGAATCTTGAATCCAGCACACTGAGGGTTTTGAAGGAGAGGAACGTCAGGCGCGAATCTTGAATCCAGCACACTGAGGATTTTGAAGGAGAGGAACGTCAGGCGCGAATCTTGAATCCAGCACACTGAGGATTTTGAAGGAATTCAGGCGCGAATCTATAATCCAGCACACTAATCGTTTTACAGGGAGGAACGCCAGGCGCGAATCTATAATCCAGCACACTAGTCGACCAGGGAAGTTTAAAGGCTAGAGCGTATTTGGGGAACACCCGTTAGCACTTTGTTTTGGTTTACGTAATATCAGATTTACCGTTGCATAGGCACAAAAAGTTTCCTCGTAATATTTCTTGAGAAATTCGTCTATACGTGCAGCTATGCAAGGGAATGTTAGTAAACACTGTCACTGTTCTCTAGTTCGCGATCCGCGATCAGCTGTTTCGCCGACTCGTTGGTTTGTATCTTAGTACGTTCGTAACTAATGGTTGAACACAAATAACTTGAAGCAAGATTTTAAACAAAGCGATTTATTAACTTCGTTAATCGGTTATTATAATCTGTGCGAGGGAGCTTTTAGCATTGGCACAATATTTGTAATATGGTTATAACATTTAATATATATATATGGACATGAGATACAATATAAGTCGTTTAATAATGATCGTTAATATAATAATATGATAAGATTGCGATAAGCAGTTATAAACAAAATAATAGAATAGTAAGATTGCGATAAGCAGTTATAAACAAAATAATAGAATAGTAAGATTGCGATAAGCAGTTATAAATGAAATAATAGAATTGTAAGATTGCGATAAGCAGTTATAAACGAAATAATTGAATAGTAAGATTGCGATAAGCAGTTATAAACGAAATAATTGAATAGTATGGTATGGTGGTGATATGCACAATAATATTAAGTAATATAAATGGCTTACGGTGATCGTCGAACACTGAGTTTAATATTAACACTTTAAAGATATACTTTTCAAGTAAGCCTTCTACCGAAGAGGTTTCTGTCGAAGAAAGAGGACTCGGCCTGTCAGGACCTCATATTTATGTACTTTCACAGGAGTATTGTGGGGTACGCGCGGTAAAGACCTTGACACATTTCGGTTTAAGACGCAGTAGGACTTCCGGGGTTTTTACAAACGGTACGTCTATTAATAGACGTATTTATGTCACGTACGTCAAATATACGTCGCAATTAGGTTTCTGGGGTTTTTATGACTGCGAAAAGAGATACTCAACTCATCGAATGGATTTCGGGTGTTTTACGGGAAAGGGGTTAATAGAGTGGCTTGGACTTCATGAGTCGTAAAGAGGGGGTTGAGACTTGGTCTCGATTTAAGAGGGATTTGTAATGAGGGACTTGTTTGAATTTGTTTTTGGAGGGAATGATTCGTGCCTTGTAAGACGAATAGGCGAAGAGGGTTTTGAAACGATCATCTCGTGATGGGGACCGCTAAGGTACATCAGCGAGGTGGAGGTTTGTATTGATCATCCTGTGTTGTTGACCGCTAAGGTGCAACATCAAGGTGATCGGTGATTGAGGAGATGGGGTAGGAGTTGAGTTTGATAGACTTTAGTGGAGTGATTTTGAGGTTTACTAGTGGAATTGGGAATAGGAAACGCGCGAAAAATCGTGGGACGTTACATTTTAATTTTTTTTTAATTTTTATTTTTCTTTTATTTTACTTTTTTAAATTTTAATTTTTTTTTTAATTTTCTTATAATTTTTTTATTTTTTTAAATTTTTAAAAAATTTTTTTTAATTTTTTTGAAAATTTTTTAAAAATTTTTGAAAATTTTTTGAAAATTTTTAAAAATTTATATATATTTTTTATTTAATTTTTAAAAAATTTTATTTAATTTTTTTATTTTTTTTAAATTTTTTTTAAATTTAAAAATTTTTTGAAAATTTTTAATTTTTTTTTAAAATTTTAAAAAAAGAATTTTAATTTTTGTATATTTTTTTTATTTAAATTTTTTTATATTTTAAAATTTTTTAATTTTAATTTACTTTTATTTTTTAAAATTTTTTTTTAAAATTTGTTTTAATTTTTTAACAATTTTTTAATTTTTTTTTAATTTTTATTTTTCTTTGATTTTACTTTTTTTAAATTTTAATTTTCTTATAAATTTTTTTTTTTTTAAATTTTTGAAATTTTTTGAAATTTTTTTTATATTTTTTAAAACTTTTTTTAAAATTTAAAATTTCTTAAAATTTTTTTTAAAATTTAAAATTTTCTTTAATTTTTTTAAAAAAATATTTTTAAAATTTTTTAAAATTTAAAATTTTTTTTTAAATTTTGCTTTAATTTTTTTTTAAATTTTTATTTTATTTTTTCAATTTTTTAAAAAAAATTTATTTATTTTTTTTTATTATTTAAAATTTTTTTTTAAATTTTTAAAATTTTAAAAAAAATTTTAAATATAAAAAAAATAAATAATTTTTTTTTAAAAAAATGAAAAAAATTAAATAAAATTTTTTAAAAAATGAAAAAAAATTTAAATTTTTGTGTATTTTTTTTTATATTTTTTTTAAATTTTTTTAAATTTAAAAAAAAATTTAAATTTTTTTTATTTTTTTTTAAATTTTTATTTGTTTATTTTTTTTAAATTTTTTATATTTTTCTTTTAAATTTTTGTATATTTTTTTTATTTAAATTTTTTTTATATTTTAAAATTTTTTTATTTTAATTTTTTTTTTTTTAAATTTTTTTTTAAAATTTGTTTTAATTTTTTAACAATTTTTTAATTTTTTTAATTCTTATTTTTCCTTTATTTTTCTTTTTAAAATTTTTTTTTTTAATTTTCTTATAATTTTTTTATTTTTTTTAAATTTTTTTAAATTTTAAATTTTTTTTTTTAATTTTTTTAAATTTTTTTGAAAATTCTAAAATTTTTTTTAAAATTTTTTTTAATTTTTTTTTAAACTTAATAATTTTTTTTAATTTTTTTTTAATTTTTTACAAAAAATTTTTAATTTTTTTTATATTTTTAAATTTAAAAAATTTGTTTTTCTTTATTTTTTTTTTTAATTTTAAAAATATTTATTTATTTTTGTTTTAAATTATTATTTTTTTTTAATTTTTATTCGTTTTTTTTTTTTTAATTTTTTTATTTTTTCTTTTAAATTTTTGTATTTTATTTATTTTAATTTTTTTTTATATTTAAAAATTTTTTATTTTAATTTTTTATTTTTTTTAAATTTTTTAAAAATTTTTTGAAAATTTTTTGAAAATTTTAAAAAATTTATATATATTTTTTATTTAATTTTTTTTAAATTTTTATTTAATTTTTTTATTTTTTTTTAATTTTTTTTAAATTTAAAAATTTTTTGAAAATTTTTAATTTTTTTTTAAAATTTTAAAAAAAGAATTTTAATTTTTGTATATTTTTTTTTATTTAAAATTTTTTTTATATTTTAAAATTTTTTTATTTTAATTTTTTTTTAAATTTTTCTGAAAATTATTTAAAATTTTTTTTTTAATTTTTTTATATTTTTTTTTAAATTTTGTTTTAATTCTTTAATAATTTTAAATTTTTTAAATTTTTATTTTTCTTTTATTTTACTTTTTTAATTTTTTTTAAATTTAAATTTTTTTTTAATTTTCTTATAATTTTTTTATTTTTTAAATTTTTAAAATTTTAAAAAAAATTTTAAATTTTTAAATTTTTTTTAAAAAATTTGTTTTAATTTTTAACAACTTTGTTAAATGTTTTTTTAAAAAAAAATTTTAATTTTTTTTCAATTTTTTTAAAATTTTTTATTTAATTTTTTAAAATTTTTATTTAATTTTTTAAAATTTTTATTTAATTTTTTAAAATTTAAAAAAAAAATTTTTTATTTATATTTTTTATATTTAAAATTTTTTGTTGAAATTTTTAAAAATTTTAAAAATTTTTTCAAATTATTTAAAATTTTTTAATTTTTTTTTTATATTTTTAAAAATTTTTTTTAAAATATTTATTTAATTTTTTTAATTTTTTTAAATTTTTATTTAATTTTTTTAATTTTTTAAAATTTTTTTAAAAAATATTTTTAAAATTTTTAAAATTTTTTAAAATTTTTTTTAAAAATTTTGCTTTAATTTTTTAACAATTTTTTAAATTTATTTCTAAATTTTTATTTTTCTTTTATTTTACTTTTTTAAATTTTTTTTTTAAATTTTTATTTGTTTATTTTTTTAAATTTTTTTATTTTTCTTTCAAATTTTTGCAAATTTTTTTTATTTAAATTTTTTTTTATATTTTAAAATTTTTTTATTTTAATTTTTTTAATTTCTTTTTAATTTA
>NW_027486904.1:0-19164 GCF_050908995.1 Andrena cerasifolii | reverse complement strand
TAAAACGAGTAAAACGAGTAAAACGAGTAAAACGAGTAAAACGAGTAAAACGAGTAAAACGAGTAAAACTAGTAAAACGAGTAAAACGAGTAAAACGAGTAAAACGAGTAAAACGAGTAAAACGAGTAAAACGGTAAAACGGGTAAAACGAGTAAAACGAGTAAAACGAGTAAAACGAGTAAACGAGTAAAACGAGTAAAACGAGTAAAACGAGTAAAGCGAGTAAAACGGGTAAAACGAGTAAAACGAGTAAAACGAGTAAAACGAGTAAAACTAGTAAAACGAGTAAAACGAGTAAAACGAGTAAAACGAGTAAAACGAGTAAAACTAGTAAAACTAGTAAAACTAGTAAAACGAGTAAAACGTGTAAAACGAGTAAAACGAGTAAAACGAGTAAAACGAGTAAAACGAGTAAAACGAGTAAAACGAGTAAAACGAGTAAAACGAGTAAAACGAGTAAAACGAGTAAAACGAGTAAAACGAGTAAAACGAGTAAAACGAGTAAAACGAGTAAAACGAGTAAAACGGGTAAAACGAGTAAAACGGGTAAAACGAGTAAAACGAGTAAAACGAGGTAAAACGAGTAAAACGAGTAAAACGAGTAAAACGAGTAAAACGGGTAAAACTAGTAAAACGAGTAAAACGAGTAAAACGAGTAAAACGAGTAAAACGAGTAAAACGAGTAAAACGAGTAAAACTAGTAAAACGAGTAAAACGAGTAAAACTAGTAAAACGAGTAAAACTAGTATAACGAGTAAATCAGTAAAAACGAGTAAAACGAGTAAAACGAGTAAAACGAGTAAAACGAGTAAATCGAGCAAAACGAGTAAAACGAGTAAACAAAACGAGTAAAACGAGTAAAACGCGTAAAACGAGTAAAACGAGTAAAACGAGTAAAACGAGTAAAACGAGTAAAACGAGAAAGAGTAAAACGAGTAAAACGAGTAAAACGAGTAAAACGAGTAAAACGAGTAAAACGAGTAAAACGAGTAAAACGAGTAAAACGAGTAAAACGAGTAAAACGAGTAAACGAGTAAAACGAGTAAAACGAGTAAAACGAGTAAAACGAGTAAAACGAGTAAAACGAGTAAACGAGAGTAAAACGAGTAAAACGAGTAAAACGAGTAAAACGAGTAAAACGAGTAAAACGAGTAAAACGAGTAAAACGAGTAAAACGAGTAAACGAGTAAAACGAGTAAAACGAGTAAAACGTGTAAAACGAGTAAAACGAGTAAAACGAGTAAAACGAGTAAAACGAGTAAAACGAGTAAAACGGTAAAACTAGTAAAACGAGTAAAACTAGTAAAACTAGTAAAACTAGTAAAACTAGTAAAACGAGTAAAACGAGTAAAACGAGTAAAACGAGTAAAACGAGTAAAACGAGTAAAACGAGTAAAACTAGTAAAACGAGTAAAACGAGTAAAACGAGTAAAACGAGTAAAACGGGTAAAACTAGTAAAACGAGTAAAACGAGTAAAACTAGTAAAACGAGTAAAACTAGTATAACGAGTAAAACGAGTAAAACGAGTAAAACGAGTAAAACGAGCAAAACGAGTAAAACGAGTAAATCGAGCAAAACGAGTAAAACGAGTAAAACGAGTAAAACGAGTAAAACGAGTAAAACGAGTAAAACGAGTAATACGAGTAAAACGAGTAAAACTAGTAAAACGAGTGATGCGAGTAAAACGAGTAAAGCGGGTAAAACGGGTAAAACGGGTAAAACGGGTAAAACGGGTAAAACGAGTAAAACGAGTAAAACGAGTAAAACGAGTAAAACGAGTAAATCGAGTAAAACGAGTAAATCGAGTAAAACGAGTAAAACGAGTAAAACGAGTAAAACGAGTAAAACGAGTAAAACGAGTAAAACGAGTAAAACGAGTAAAACGAGTAAAACGGGTAAAACTAGTAAAACGAGTAAAACGAGTAAAACTAGTAAAACGAGTAAAACTAGTAAAACCAGTAAAACCAGTAAAACGAGTAAAACGAGTAAAACGAGTAAAACGAGTAAAACGAGTAAAACGAGTAAAACGAGTAAAACGAGTAAAACGAGTAAAACGAGTAAAACGAGTAAAACGAGTAAAACGAGTAAAACGAGTAAAACGAGTAAAACTAGTAAAACTAGTAAAACGAGTAAAACGAGTAAAACGAGTAAAACGAGTGAAACGAGTAAAGCGAGTAAAACGGGTAAAACGAGTAAAACGAGTAAAACGAGTAAAACGAGTAAAACGAGTAAAACGAGTAAAACGAGTAAAACGAGTAAAACGAGTAAAACGAGTAAAACGAGTAAAACGGGCAAAACGAGTAAAGCGAGTAAAACGAGTTAAACGAGTAAAACGGGTAAAACGAGTAAAGCGAGTAAAACGAGTAAAACGAGTAAAACGAGTAAAACGAGTAAAACGAGTAAAACGAGTAAAACGAGTAAAACGAGTAAAACGAGTAAAACGAGTAAAACGAGTAAAACGAGTAAAACGAGTAAAACGAGTAAAACGAGTAAAACGAGTAAAACGAGTAAAACGAGTAAAACGAGTAAAACGAGTAAAACTAGTAAAACGAGTAAAACGAGTAAAACGAGTAAAACGAGTAAAACGAGTAAAACGAGTAAAACGAGTAAAACGAGTAAAACGGGTAAAACGAGTAAAACGAGTAAAACGAGTAAAACGAGTAAAACGAGTAAAACGAGTAAAGCGAGTAAAACGGGTAAAACGAGTAAAACGAGTAAAACGAGTAAAACGAGTAAAACTAGTAAAACGAGTAAAACGAGTAAAACTAGTAAAACGAGTAAAACGAGTAAAACTAGTAAAACTAGTAAAACTAGTAAAACGAGTAAAACGTGTAAAACGAGTAAAACGAGTAAAACGAGTAAAACGAGTAAAACGAGTAAAACGAGTAAAACGAGTAAAACGAGTAAAACGAGTAAAACGAGTAAAACGAGTAAAACGAGTAAAACAGTAAAACGAGTAAAACGAGTAAAACGAGTAAAACGAGTAAAACGAGTAAAACGTAAAAGGGTAAACGAGTAAAACGAGTAAAACGAGTAAAACGAGTAAAACGAGTAAAACGGGTAAAACGAGTAAAACGGTAAAACTAGTAAAACGAGTAAAACGAGTAAAACGAGTAAAACGAGTAAAACGAGTAAAACGAGTAAAACGCGGGTAAAACTAGTAAAACGAGTAAAACGAGTAAAACTAGTAAAACGAGTAAAACTAGTATAACGAGTAAAACGAGTAAAACGAGTAAAACGAGTAAAACGAGCAAAACGAGTAAAACGAGTAAATCGAGCAAAACGAGTAAAACGAGTAAAACGAGTAAAACGAGTAAAACGAGTAAAACGAGTAAAACGAGTAAAACGAGTAAAGCGAGTAAAACGAGTACAACGGGTAAAACGAGTAAAACGAGTAAAACGAGTAAAACGAGTAAAACGAGTAAAACGAGTAAAACGAGTAACGAGTAAAACGAGTAATACGAGTAAAACGAGTAAAACGAGTAAAACGAGTAAAACGAGTAAAACGAGTAAAACGAGTAAAACGAGTAAAACGAGTAAAACGAGTAAAACGAGTAAAACGAGTAAAACGAGTAAAACGAGTAAAACGAGTAAAGCGAGTAAACCGAGTAAAACGGGTAAAACGTGTAAAACGAGTAAAACGAGTAAAACGAGTAAAACGAGTAAAACGAGTAAAACGAGTAAAACGGGTAAAACTAGTAAAACGAGTAAAACTAGTAAAACTAGTAAAACTAGTAAAACTAGTAAAACGAGTAAAACGAGTAAAACGAGTAAAACGAGTAAAACGAGTAAAACGAGTAAAACGAGTAAAACTAGTAAAACGAGTAAAACGAGTAAAACGAGTAAAACGAGTAAAACGAGTAAAACGGTAAAACTAGTAAAACGAGTAAAACGAGTAAAACTAGTAAAACGAGTAAAACTAGTATAACGAGTAAAACGAGTAAAACGAGTAAAACGAGTAAAACGAGCAAAACGAGTAAAACGAGTAAATCGAGCAAAACGAGTAAAACGAGTAAAACGAGTAAAACGAGTAAAACGAGTAAAACGAGTAATACGAGTAAAACGAGTAAAACTAGTAAAACGAGTGATGCGAGTAAAACGAGTAAAGCGGGTAAAACGGGTAAAACGGGTAAAACGGGTAAAACGGGTAAAACGAGTAAAACGAGTAAAACGAGTAAAACGAGTAAAACGAGTAAATCGAGTAAAACGAGTAAATCGAGTAAAACGAGTAAAACGAGTAAAACGAGTAAAACGAGTAAAACGAGTAAAACGAGTAAAACGAGTAAAACGAGTAAAACGGGTAAAACTAGTAAAACGAGTAAAACGAGTAAAACTAGTAAAACGAGTAAAACTAGTAAAACCAGTAAAACGAGTAAAACGAGTAAAACGAGTAAAACGAGTAAAACGAGTAAAACGAGTAAAACGAGTAAAACATAAAACGAGTAAAACGAGTAAAACGAGTAAAACGAGTAAAACGAGTAAAACGAGTAAAACGAGTAAAACGAGTAAAACGAGTAAAACGAGTAAAACGAGTAAAACGAGTAAAACGAGTAAAACGAGTAAAACGAGTAAAACGAGTAAAACGAGTAAAACGAGTAAAACGAGTAAAACGAGTAAAACGAGTAAAACGAGTAAATCGAGTAAAACGAGTAAATCGAGTAAAACGAGTAAAACGAGTAAAACGAGTAAAACGAGTAAAACGAGTAAAACGAGTAAAACGAGTAAAACGGGTAAAACTAGTAAAACGAGTAAAACGAGTAAAACTAGTAAAACGAGTAAAACTAGTAAAACCAGTAAAACCAGTAAAACGAGTAAAACGAGTAAAACGAGTAAAACGAGTAAAACGAGTAAAACGAGTAAAACGAAAACGAGTAAAACGAGTAAAACGAGTAAAACGAGTAAAACGAGTAAAACGAGTAAAACGAGTAAAACGAGTAAAACTAGTAAAACTAGTAAAACGAGTAAAACGAGTAAAACGAGTAAAACGAGTGAAACGAGTAAAGCGAGTAAAACGGGTAAAACGAGTAAAACGAGTAAAACGAGTAAAACGAGTAAAACGAGTAAAACGAGTAAAACGAGTAAAACGAGTAAAACGAGTAAAACGAGTAAAACGGGCAAAACGAGTAAAGCGAGTAAAACGAGTTAAACGAGTAAAACGGGTAAAACGAGTAAAGCGAGTAAAACGAGTAAAACGAGTAAAACGAGTAAAACGAGTAAAACGAGTAAAACGAGTAAAACGAGTAAAACGAGTAAAACGAGTAAAACGAGTAAAACGAGTAAAACGAGTAAAACGAGTAAAACGAGTAAAACGAGTAAAACGAGTAAAACGAGTAAAACGAGTAAAACGAGTAAAACGAGTAAAACGAGTAAAACGAGTAAAACGAGTAAAACGAGTAAAACGAGTAAAACGAGTAAAACGAGTAAAACGAGTAAAACGAGTAAAACGGGTAAAACGGGTAAAACGAGTAAAACGAGTAAAACGAGTAAAACGAGTAAAACGAGTAAAACGAGTAAAACGAGTAAAGCGAGTAAAACGGGTAAAACGAGTAAAACGAGTAAAACGAGTAAAACGAGTAAAACGAGTAAAACTAGTAAAACGAGTAAAACGAGTAAAACTAGTAAAACGAGTAAAACGAGTAAAACTAGTAAAACTAGTAAAACTAGTAAAACGAGTAAAACGTGTAAAACGAGTAAAACGAGTAAAACGAGTAAAACGAGTAAAACGAGTAAAACGAGTAAAACGAGTAAAACGAGTAAAACGAGTAAAACGAGTAAAACGAGTAAAACGAGTAAAACGAGTAAAACGAGTAAAACGAGTAAAACGAGTAAAACGAGTAAAACGAGTAAAACGAGTAAAACGAGTAAAACGGGTAAAACGGGTAAAACGAGTAAAACGAGTAAAACGAGTAAAACGAGTAAAACGAGTAAAACGAGTAAAACGAGTAAAACGAGTAAAACTAGTAAAACTAGTAAAACGAGTAAAACGAGTAAAACGAGTAAAACGAGTAAAACGGGTAAAACTAGTAAAACGAGTAAAACGAGTAAAACTAGTAAAACGAGTAAAACTAGTATAACGAGTAAAACGAGTAAAACGAGTAAAACGAGTAAAACGAGCAAAACGAGTAAAACGAGTAAATCGAGCAAAACGAGTAAAACGAGTAAAACGAGTAAAACGAGTAAAACGAGTAAAACGAGTAAAACGAGTAAAACGAGTAAAACGAGTAAAGCGAGTAAAACGAGTACAACGGGTAAAACGAGTAAAACGAGTAAAACGAGTAAAACGAGTAAAACGAGTAAAACGAGTAAAACGAGTAAAACGAGTAATACGAGTAAAACGAGTAAAACGAGTAAAACGAGTAAAACGAGTAAAACGAGTAAAACGAGTAAAACGAGTAAAACGAGTAAAACGAGTAAAACGAGTAAAACGAGTAAAACGAGTAAAACGAGTAAAACGAGTAAAGCGAGTAAACCGAGTAAAACGGGTAAAACGTGTAAAACGAGTAAAACGAGTAAAACGAGTAAAACGAGTAAAACGAGTAAAACGAGTAAAACGAGTAAAACGGGTAAAACTAGTAAAACGAGTAAAACTAGTAAAACTAGTAAAACTAGTAAAACTAGTAAAACGAGTAAAACGAGTAAAACGAGTAAAACGAGTAAAACGAGTAAAACGAGTAAAACGAGTAAAACTAGTAAAACGAGTAAAACGAGTAAAACGAGTAAAACGAGTAAAACGGGTAAAACTAGTAAAACGAGTAAAACGAGTAAAACTAGTAAAACGAGTAAAACTAGTATAACGAGTAAAACGAGTAAAACGAGTAAAACGAGTAAAACGAGCAAAACGAGTAAAACGAGTAAATCGAGCAAAACGAGTAAAACGAGTAAAACGAGTAAAACGAGTAAAACGAGTAAAACGAGTAATACGAGTAAAACGAGTAAAACTAGTAAAACGAGTGATGCGAGTAAAACGAGTAAAGCGGGTAAAACGGGTAAAACGGGTAAAACGGGTAAAACGGGTAAAACGAGTAAAACGAGTAAAACGAGTAAAACGAGTAAAACGAGTAAATCGAGTAAAACGAGTAAATCGAGTAAAACGAGTAAAACGAGTAAAACGAGTAAAACGAGTAAAACGAGTAAAACGAGTAAAACGAGTAAAACGAGTAAAACGGGTAAAACTAGTAAAACGAGTAAAACGAGTAAAACTAGTAAAACGAGTAAAACTAGTAAAACCAGTAAAACGAGTAAAACGAGTAAAACGAGTAAAACGAGTAAAACGAGTAAAACGAGTAAAACGAGTAAAACGAGTAAAACGAGTAAAACGAGTAAAACGAGTAAAACGAGTAAAACGAGTAAAACGAGTAAAACGAGTAAAACGAGTAAAACGAGTAAAACGAGTAAAACGAGTAAAACGAGTAAAACGAGTAAAACGAGTAATACGAGTAAAACGAGTAATACGAGTAAAACGAGTAAAACGAGTAAAACGAGTAAAACGAGTAAAACGAGTAAAACGAGTAAAACGAGTAAAACGAGTAAAACGAGTAAAACGAGTAAAACGAGTAAAACGAGTAAAACTAGTAAAACTAGTAAAACGAGTAAAACGAGTAAAACGAGTAAAACGAGTGAAACGAGTAAAGCGAGTAAAACGGGTAAAACGAGTAAAACGAGTAAAACGAGTAAAACGAGTAAAACGAGTAAAACGAGTAAAACGAGTAAAACGAGTAAAACGGGCAAAACGAGTACAGCGAGTAAAACGAGTTAAACGAGTAAAACGGGTAAAACGAGTAAAACGAGTAAAACGAGTAAAACGAGTAAAACGAGTAAAACGAGTAAAACGAGTAAAACGAGTAAAACGGGTAAAACTAGTAAAACGAGTAAAACGAGTAAAACTAGTAAAACGAGTAAAACTAGTATAACGAGTAAAACGAGTAAAACGAGTAAAACGAGTAAAACGAGCAAAACGAGTAAAACGAGTAAAACGAGTAAAACGAGTAAAACGAGTAAAACGAGTAATACGAGTAAAACGAGTAAAACTAGTAAAACGAGTGATGCGAGTAAAACGAGTAAAGCGGGTAAAACGGGTAAAACGGGTAAAACGGGTAAAACGGGTAAAACGAGTAAAACGAGTAAAACGAGTAAAACGAGTAAAACGAGTAAATCGAGTAAAACGAGTAAATCGAGTAAAACGAGTAAAACGAGTAAAACGAGTAAAACGAGTAAAACGAGTAAAACGAGTAAAACGAGTAAAACGAGTAAAACGAGTAAAACGAGTAAAACGAGTAAAACGAGTAAAACGAGTAAAACGAGTAAAACGAGTAAAACGAGTGAAACGAGTAAAACGAGTAAAACGAGTAAAACGAGTAAAACGAGTAAAACGAGTAAAACGAGTAAAACGAGTAAAACGAGTAAAACGAGTAAAACGAGTAAAACGAGTAAAACGAGTAAAACTAGTAAAACGAGTAAAACGAGTAAAGCGAGTAAACCGAGTAAAACGGGTAAAACGGGTAAAACGAGTAAAACGAGTAAAACGAGTAAAACGAGTAAAACGAGTAAAACGAGTAAAACGAGTAAAACGAGTAAAACGGGTAAAACGAGTAAAACGAGTAAAACGAGTAAAACGAGTAAAACGAGTAAAACGAGTAAAACGAGTAATACGAGTAAAACGAGTAAAACGAGTAAAACGAGTAAAACGAGTAAAACGAGTAAAACGAGTAAAACGAGTAAAACGAGTAAAACGAGTAAAACGAGTAAAACGAGTAAAACGAGTAAAACGAGTAAAACGAGTAAAACGAGTAATACGAGTAAAACGAGTAAAACGAGTAAAACGAGTAAAACGAGTAAAACGAGTAAAACGAGTAAAACGAGTAAAACGAGTAAAACTAGTAAAACTAGTAAAACGAGTAAAACGAGTAAAACGAGTAAAACGAGTGAAACGAGTAAAGCGAGTAAAACGAGTAAAACGAGTAAAACGAGTAAAACGAGTAAAACGAGTAAAACGAGTAAAACGAGTAAAACGAGTAAAACGAGTAAAACGGGCAAAACGAGTAAAGCGAGTAAAACGAGTTAAACGAGTAAAACGGGTAAAACGAGTAAAACGAGTAAAACGAGTAAAACGAGTAAAACGAGTAAAACGAGTAAAACGAGTAAAACGAGTAAAACGAGTAAAACGAGTAAAACGAGTAAAACGAGTAAAACGAGTAAAACGAGTAAAACGAGTAAAACGAGTAAAACGAGTAAAACGAGTAAAACGAGTAAAACGAGTAAAACGAGTAAAACTAGTAAAACGAGTAAAACGAGTAAAACGAGTAAAACGAGTAAAACGAGTAAAACGGGTAAAACGGGTAAAACGAGTAAAACGAGTAAAACGAGTAAAACGAGTAAAACGAGTAAAACGAGTAAAGCGAGTAAACCGAGTAAAACGGGTAAAACGAGTAAAACGAGTAAAACGAGTAAAACGAGTAAAACTAGTAAAACGAGTAAAACGAGTAAAACTAGTAAAACGAGTAAAACGAGTAAAACTAGTAAAACTAGTAAAACTAGTAAAACGAGTAAAACGTGTAAAACGAGTAAAACGAGTAAAACGAGTAAAACGAGTAAAACGAGTAAAACGAGTAAAACGAGTAAAACGAGTAAAACGAGTAAAACGAGTAAAACGAGTAAAACGAGTAAAACGAGTAAAACGAGTAAAACGAGTAAAACGAGTAAAACGAGTAAAACGAGTAAAACGAGTAAAACGGGTAAAACGAGTAAAACGAGTAAAACGAGTAAAACGAGTAAAACGAGTAAAACGAGTAAAACGAGTAAAACGAGTAAAACGAGTAAAACGAGTAAAACGAGTAAAGCGAGTAAACCGAGTAAAACGGGTAAAACGTGTAAAACGAGTAAAACGAGTAAAACGAGTAAAACGAGTAAAACGAGTAAAACGAGTAAAACGGGTAAAACTAGTAAAACGAGTAAAACTAGTAAAACTAGTAAAACTAGTAAAACGAGTAAAACGAGTAAAACGAGTAAAACGAGTAAAACGAGTAAAACGAGTAAAACTAGTAAAACGAGTAAAACGAGTAAAACGAGTAAAACGAGTAAAACGAGTAAAACGAGTAAAACGAGTAAAACGAGTAAAACGAGTAAAACGAGTAAAACGAGTAAAACGAGTAAAACGAGTAAAACGAGTAAAACGAGTAAAACGAGTAAAACGAGTAAAACGAGTAAAACGAGTAAAACGAGTAAAACTAGTAAATCGAGTAAAACGAGTAAATCGAGTAAAACGAGTAAAACGAGTAAATCGAGTAAAACGAGTAAATCGAGTAAAACGAGTAAAACGAGCAAAACGAGTAAAACGAGCAAAACGAGTAAAACGAGCAAAACGAGTAAAACGAGTAAAACGAGTAAAACGAGTAAAACGAGTAAAACGAGTAAAACGAGTAAAACGAGTAAAACGAGCAAAACGAGCAAAACGAGCAAAACGAGCAAAACGAGCAAAACGAGCAAAACGAGCAAAACGAGCAAAACGAGCAAAACGAGCAAAACGAGCAAAACGAGCAAAACGAGTAAAACGAGTAAAACGAGTAAAACGAGTAAAACTAGTAAAACTAGTAAAACGAGTAAAACGAGTAAAACGAGTAAAACGAGTAAAACGAGTAAAACGAGTAAAACGACTAAAACGAGCAAAACGAGTAAAACGAGCAAAACGAGTAAAACGAGCAAAACGAGCAAAACGAGCAAAACGAGGAAAACGAGTAAAACGAGTAAAACGAGTAAAACGAGTAAAACGAGTAAAACGAGTAAAACGAGTAAAACGAGTAAAACGAGTAAAACGAGTAAAACGAGTAAAACGAGTAAAACGAGTAAAACGAGTAAAACGAGTAAAACTAGTAAAACTAGTAAAACTAGTAAAACGAGTAAAACGAGTAAAACGAGTAAAACGAGTAAATCTAGTAAAAGTAGTAAAACTAGTAAATCGAGTAAAACGAGTAAAACGAGTAAAACGAGTAAAACGAGTAAAACGAGTAAAACGAGTAAAACGAGTAAAACGAGTAAAACGAGTAAAACGAGTAAAACGAGTAAAACGAGTAAAACTAGTAAATCGAGTAAAACGAGTAAATCGAGTAAAACGAGTAAAACGAGTAAAACGAGTAAATCGAGTAAAACGAGTAAATCGAGTAAAACGAGTAAAACGAGCAAAACGAGTAAAACGAGCAAAACGAGTAAAACGAGCAAAACGAGTAAAACGAGTAAAACGAGTAAAACGAGTAAAACGAGTAAAACGAGTAAAACTAGTAAAACGAGTAAAACGAGTAAAACGAGTAAAACGAGTAAAACGAGTAAAACGAGTAAAACGAGTAAAACGAGCAAAACGACTAAAACGAGCAAAACGAGTAAAACGAGCAAAACGAGTAAAACGAGCAAAACGAGCAAAACGAGCAAAACGAGGAAAACGAGGAAAACGAGGAAAACGAGTAAAACTAGTAAAACGAGTAAAACGAGTAAAACTAGTAAAACGAGTAAAACGAGTAAAACGAGTAAAACGAGTAAAACGAGTAAAACGAGTAAAACGAGTAAAACGAGTAAAACGAGTAAAACGAGTAAAACGAGTAAAACGAGTAAAACGAGTAAAACGAGTAAAACGAGTAAAACGAGTAAAACGAGTAAAACGAGTAAAACGAGTAAAACGAGTAAAACGAGTAAAACGAGTAAAACTAGTAAAACTAGTAAAACTAGTAAAACGAGTAAAACGAGTAAAACGAGTAAAACGAGTAAATCTAGTAAAAGTAGTAAAACTAGTAAATCGAGTAAAACTAGTAAAACGAGTAAAACGAGTAAAACGAGTAAAACGAGTAAAACGAGTAAAACGAGTAAAACGAGTAAAACGAGTAAAACGAGTAAAACGAGTAAAACGAGTAAAACGAGTAAAACGAGTAAAACTAGTAAAACTAGTAAAACGAGTAAAACGAGTAAAACGAGTAAAACGAGTAAAACGAGTAAAACGAGTAAAACGAGCAAAACGAGTAAAACGAGTAAAACGAGTAAAACGAGTAAAACGAGTAAAACGAGTAAAACGAGTAAAACGAGTAAAACGAGTAAAACGAGTAAAACGAGTAAAACTAGTAAAACTAGTAAAACTAGTAAAACGAGTAAAACGAGTAAAACGAGTAAAACGAGTAAAACGAGTAAAACGAGTAAAACGAGTAAAACGAGTAAAACGAGTAAAACGAGTAAAACGAGTAAAACGAGTAAAACGAGTAAAACGAGTAAAACGAGTAAAACTAGTAAAACGAGTAAAACTAGTAAAACGAGTAAAACTAGTAAAACGAGTAAAACGAGTAAAACGAGTAAAACGAGTAAAACGAGTAAAACGAGTAAAACGAGTAAAACGAGTAAAACGAGTAAAACGAGTAAAACGAGTAAAACGAGTAAAACGAGTAAAACGAGTAAAACGAGTAAAACGAGTAAAACGAGTAAAGCGAGTAAAACGAGTAAAACGAGTAAAACGAGTAAAACGAGTAAAACGAGTAAAACGAGTAAATCGAGTAAAACGAGTAAAACTAGTAAATCGAGTAAAACGAGTAAATCGAGTAAAACGAGTAAAACGAGTAAATCGAGTAAAACGAGTAAATCGAGTAAAACGAGTAAAACGAGTAAAACGAGTAAAACGAGCAAAACGAGTAAAACGAGCAAAACGAGTAAAACGAGTAAAACGAGTAAAACGAGTAAAACGAGTAAAACGAGTAAAACGAGCAAAACGAGCAAAACGAGCAAAACGAGCAAAACGAGCAAAACGAGCAAAACGAGCAAAACGAGCAAAACGAGCAAAACGAGCAAAACGAGCAAAACGAGCAAAACGAGTAAAACGAGTAAAACGAGTAAAACGAGTAAAACGAGTAAAACTAGTAAAACTAGTAAAACGAGTAAAACGAGTAAAACGAGTAAAACGAGTAAAACGAGTAAAACGAGTAAAACGAGTAAAACGACTAAAACGAGCAAAACGAGTAAAACGAGCAAAACGAGTAAAACGAGCAAAACGAGCAAAACGAGCAAAACGAGGAAAACGAGTAAAACGAGTAAAACGAGTAAAACGAGTAAAACGAGTAAAACGAGTAAAACGAGTAAAACGAGTAAAACGAGTAAAACGAGTAAAACGAGTAAAACGAGTAAAACGAGTAAAACTAGTAAAACTAGTAAAACTAGTAAAACGAGTAAAACGAGTAAAACGAGTAAAACGAGTAAATCTAGTAAAAGTAGTAAAACTAGTAAATCGAGTAAAACGAGTAAAACGAGTAAAACGAGTAAAACGAGTAAAACGAGTAAAACGAGTAAAACGAGTAAAACGAGTAAAACGAGTAAAACGAGTAAAACGAGTAAAACGAGTAAAACGAGTAAAACTAGTAAATCGAGTAAAACGAGTAAATCGAGTAAAACGAGTAAAACGAGTAAAACGAGTAAATCGAGTAAAACGAGTAAATCGAGTAAAACGAGTAAAACGAGCAAAACGAGTAAAACGAGCAAAACGAGTAAAACGAGCAAAACGAGTAAAACGAGTAAAACGAGTAAAACGAGTAAAACGAGTAAAACGAGTAAAACTAGTAAAACGAGTAAAACGAGTAAAACGAGTAAAACGAGTAAAACGAGTAAAACGAGCAAAACGACTAAAACGAGCAAAACGAGTAAAACGAGCAAAACGAGTAAAACGAGCAAAACGAGCAAAACGAGCAAAACGAGGAAAACGAGGAAAACGAGGAAAACGAGTAAAACTAGTAAAACGAGTAAAACGAGTAAAACTAGTAAAACGAGTAAAACGAGTAAAACGAGTAAAACGAGTAAAACGAGTAAAACGAGTAAAACGAGTAAAACGAGTAAAACGAGTAAAACGAGTAAAACGAGTAAAACGAGTAAAACGAGTAAAACGAGTAAAACGAGTAAAACGAGTAAAACGAGTAAAACGAGTAAAACGAGTAAAACGAGTAAAACGAGTAAAACGAGTAAAACTAGTAAAACTAGTAAAACTAGTAAAACGAGTAAAACGAGTAAAACGAGTAAAACGAGTAAATCTAGTAAAAGTAGTAAAACTAGTAAATCGAGTAAAACTAGTAAAACGAGTAAAACGAGTAAAACGAGTAAAACGAGTAAAACGAGTAAAACGAGTAAAACGAGTAAAACGAGTAAAACGAGTAAAACGAGTAAAACGAGTAAAACGAGTAAAACGAGTAAAACGAGTAAAACTAGTAAAACTAGTAAAACGAGTAAAACGAGTAAAACGAGTAAAACGAGTAAAACGAGTAAAACGAGTAAAACGAGCAAAACGAGTAAAACGAGTAAAACGAGTAAAACGAGTAAAACGAGTAAAACGAGTAAAACGAGTAAAACGAGTAAAACGAGTAAAACGAGTAAAACGAGTAAAACGAGTAAAACTAGTAAAACTAGTAAAACTAGTAAAACGAGTAAAACGAGTAAAACGAGTAAAACGAGTAAAACGAGTAAAACGAGTAAAACGAGTAAAACGAGTAAAACGAGTAAAACGAGTAAAACGAGTAAAACGAGTAAAACGAGTAAAACGAGTAAAACGAGTAAAACGAGTAAAACGAGTAAAACTAGTAAAACGAGTAAAACTAGTAAAACGAGTAAAACGAGTAAAACGAGTAAAACGAGTAAAACGAGTAAAACGAGTAAAACGAGTAAAACGAGTAAAACGAGTAAAACGAGTAAAACGAGTAAAACGAGTAAAACGAGTAAAACGAGTAAAACGAGTAAAACGAGTAAAACGAGTAAAACGAGTAAAACGAGTAAAGCGAGTAAAACGAGTAAAACGAGTAAAACGAGTAAAACGAGTAAAACGAGTAAAACGAGTAAATCGAGTAAAACGAGTAAAACTAGTAAATCGAGTAAAACGAGTAAATCGAGTAAAACGAGTAAAACGAGTAAATCGAGTAAAACGAGTAAATCGAGTAAAACGAGTAAAACGAGTAAAACGAGTAAAACGAGCAAAACGAGTAAAACGAGCAAAACGAGTAAAACGAGTAAAACGAGTAAAACGAGTAAAACGAGTAAAACGAGTAAAACGAGCAAAACGAGCAAAACGAGCAAAACGAGCAAAACGAGCAAAACGAGCAAAACGAGCAAAACGAGCAAAACGAGCAAAACGAGCAAAACGAGCAAAACGAGCAAAACGAGTAAAACGAGTAAAACGAGTAAAACGAGTAAAACGAGTAAAACTAGTAAAACTAGTAAAACGAGTAAAACGAGTAAAACGAGTAAAACGAGTAAAACGAGTAAAACGAGTAAAACGAGTAAAACGACTAAAACGAGCAAAACGAGTAAAACGAGCAAAACGAGTAAAACGAGCAAAACGAGCAAAACGAGCAAAACGAGGAAAACGAGTAAAACTAGTAAAACGAGTAAAACTAGTAAAACTAGTAAAACGAGTAAAACTAGTAAAACGAGTAAAACGAGTAAAACGAGTAAAACGAGTAAAACGAGTAAAACGAGTAAAACGAGTAAAACGAGTAAAACGAGTAAAACGAGTAAAACGAGTAAAACGAGTAAAACGAGTAAAACGAGTAAAACGAGTAAAACGAGTAAAACGAGTAAAACGAGTAAAACGAGTAAAACGAGTAAAACGAGTAAAACGAGTAAAACGAGTAAAACGAGTAAAACGAGTAAAACGAGTAAAACGAGTAAAACGAGTAAAACGAGTAAAACGAGTAAAACGAGTAAAACGAGTAAAACGAGTAAAACGAGTAAAACGAGTAAAACTAGTAAAACTAGTAAATCGAGTAAAACGAGTAAATCGAGTAAAACGAGTAAAACGAGTAAATCGAGTAAAACGAGTAAATCGAGTAAAACGAGTAAAACGAGTAAAACGAGTAAAACGAGCAAAACGAGTAAAACGAGCAAAGCGAGTAAAACGAGTAAAACGAGTAAAACGAGTAAAACGAGTAAAACGAGCAAAACGAGCAAAACGAGCAAAACGAGCAAAACGAGCAAAACGAGCAAAACGAGCAAAACGAGCAAAACGAGTAAAACTAGTAAAACTAGTAAAACGAGTAAAACGAGTAAAACGAGTAAAACGAGTAAAACGAGTAAAACGAGTAAAACGAGCAAAACGAGTAAAACGAGTAAAACGAGTAAAACGAGTAAAACGAGTAAAACGAGTAAAACGAGTAAAACGAGTAAAACGAGTAAAACGAGTAAAACGAGTAAAACGAGTAAAACTAGTAAAACTAGTAAAACTAGTAAAACGAGTAAAACGAGTAAAACGAGTAAAACGAGTAAAACGAGTAAAACGAGTAAAACGAGTAAAACGAGTAAAACGAGTAAAACGAGTAAAACGAGTAAAACGAGTAAAACGAGTAAAACGAGTAAAACGAGTAAAACGAGTAAAACGAGTAAAACGAGTAAAACGAGTAAAACGAGTAAAACGAGTAAAACGAGTAAAACGAGTAAAACTAGTAAAACCAGTAAAACGAGTAAAACTAGTAAAACCAGTAAAACGAGTAAAACGAGTAAAACGAGTAAAACGAGTAAAACGAGTAAAACGAGTAAAACGAGTAAAACGAGTAAAACGAGTAAAACGAGTAAAACGAGTAAAACGAGTAAAACGAGTAAAACGAGTAAAACGAGTAAAACGAGTAAAACGAGTAATACGAGTAAAACGAGTAAAACGAGTAAAACGAGTAAAACGAGTAAAACGAGTAAAACGAGTAAAACGAGCAAAACGAGCAAAACGAGCAAAACGAGCAAAACGAGCAAAACGAGCAAAACGAGCAAAACGAGCAAAACGAGCAAAACGAGTAAAACGAGTAAAACGAGTAAAACGAGTAAAACGAGCAAAACGAGCAAAACGAGCAAAACGAGCAAAACGAGCAAAACGAGCAAAACGAGCAAAACGAGTAAAACGAGTAAAACGAGTAAAACGAGTAAAACGAGTAAAACGAGCAAAACGAGTAAAACGAGCAAAACGAGTAAAACGAGCAAAACGAGTAAAACGAGCAAAACGAGTAAAACGAGCAAAACGAGTAAAACGAGCAAAACGAGTAAAACGAGCAAAACGAGTAAAACGAGTAAAACTAGTAAAACGAGTAAAACGAGTAAAACGAGTAAAACGAGTAAAACGAGTAAAACGAGTAAAACGAGTAAAACGAGTAAAACGAGTAAAACGAGTAAAACGAGTAATACGAGTAAAACGAGTAAAACGAGTAAAACGAGTAAAACGAGCAAAACGAGCAAAACGAGCAAAACGAGCAAAACGAGTAAAACGAGCAAAACGAAGAAAACGAGCAAAACGAGTAAAACGAGTAAAACGAGTAAAACGAGTAAAACGAGTAAAACGAGTAAAACTAGTAAAACTAGTAAAACGAGTAAAACGAGTAAAACGAGTAAAACGAGTAAAACGAGTAAAACGAGCAAAACGAGCAAAACGAGCAAAACGAGCAAAACGAGCAAAACGAGCAAAACGAGCAAAACGAGCAAAACGAGCAAAACGAGCAAAACGAGTAAAACGAGTAAAACGAGTAAATCGAGTAAAACGAGTAAAACGAGTAAAACGAGTAAAACGAGTAAAACGAGTAAAACTAGTAAAACTAGTAAAACGAGTAAAACGAGTAAAACGAGTAAAACGAGTAAAACGACTAAAACGAGCAAAACGAGCAAAACGAGTAAAACGAGTAAAACGAGTAAAACGAGCAAAACGAGTAAAACGAGCAAAACGAGTAAAACGAGTAAAACGAGTAAAACGAGTAAAACGAGTAAAACGAGTAAAACGAGTAAAACGAGTAAAACGAGTATAACGAGTAAAACGAGTAAAACGAGTAAAACGAGTAAAACGAGTAAAACGAGTAAAACGAGTAAAACGAGTAAAACGAGTAAAACGAGTAAAACGAGTAAAACGAGTAAAACGAGTAAAACGAGTAAAACGAGTAAAACGAGTAAAACGAGTAAAACGAGTAAAACGAGTAAAACGAGTAAAACGAGTAAAACGAGTAAAACGAGTAAAACGAGTAAAACGAGTAAAACGAGTAAAACGAGTAAAACTAGTAAAACGAGTAAAACGAGTAAAACGAGTAAAACGAGTAAAACGAGTAAAACGAGTAAAACGAGTAAAACGAGTAAAACGAGTAAAACGAGTAAAACGAGTAAAACGAGTAAAACGAGTAAAACGAGTAAAACGAGTAAAACGAGTAAAACGAGTAAAACGAGTAAAACGAGTAAAACGAGTAAAACGAGTAAAACGAGTAAAACGAGTAAAACGAGTAAAACGAGTAAAACGAGTAAAACGAGTAAAACGAGTAAAACGAGTAAAACGAGTAAAACGAGTAAAACGAGTAAAACGAGTAAAACGAATAAAACGAGTAAAACGAGTAAAACGAGTAAAACTAGTAAAACCAGTAAAACGAGTAAAACCAGTAAAACCAGTAAAACGAGTAAAACGAGTAAAACGAGTAAAACGAGTAAAACGAGTAAAACGAGTAAAACGAGTAAAACGAGTAAAACGAGTAAAACGAGTAAAACGAGTAAAACGAGTAAAACGAGTAAAACGAGTAAAACGAGTAAAACGAGTAAACGAGCAAAACGAGCAAAACGAGCAAAACGAGCAAAACGAGTAAAACGAGTAAAACGAGTAAAACGAGTAAAACGAGTAAAACGAGTAAAACGAGTAAAACGAGTAAAACGAGTAAAACGAGTAAAACGAGTAAAACGAGTAAAACGAGTAAAACGAGTAAAACGAGTAAAACGAGTAAAACGAGTAAAACGAGTAAAACGAGTAAAACGAGTAAATCTAGTAAAAGTAGTAAAACTAGTAAATCGAGTAAAACTAGTAAAACGAGTAAAACGAGTAAAACGAGTAAAACGAGTAAAACGAGTAAAACGAGTAAAACGAGTAAAACGAGTAAAACGAGTAAAACGAGTAAAACGAGTAAAACGAGTAAAACGAGTAAAACTAGTAAAACTAGTAAAACGAGTAAAACGAGTAAAACGAGTAAAACGAGTAAAACGAGTAAAACGAGTAGAGTAAACGAGTAAAACGAGTAAAACGAGTAAAACGAGTAAAACGAGTAAAACTAGTAAAACGAGTAAAACGAGTAAAACTAGTAAAACGAGTAAAACGAGTAAAACGAGTAAAACGAGTAAAACGAGTAAAACGAGTAAAACGAGTAAAACGAGTAAAACGAGTAAAA